>NC_083316.1:51625426-51732719 GCF_963455315.2 Globicephala melas | reverse complement strand
CGATTGTACCTCTACCTCCCCTCCCCCTCCACGTGACGACCCAGGACACATGCGCACCCGACGCAGCCCGGCACATCTGCAGACTGACGTCAGTGTGCTCTGCCTCCGAGGAAAAGCTGCCAAAATTTTCTACTGCTGCAATTCAAGTTGGCTGGGGGCCGGTAGTGAGATCTAGGGCTACTTCAACAAAACTTTGCTGCCCTTCCTGCTCCTCTTGTCTTCTTTTCTCCTGATACCTTTTGATGCTCTTCACATGTTATTTGCATAGCAAAGGCACTAAGCTGTCCAGGAAGAGAGGGCACCACTTCCACCCCCAATAAGTCTTTTTTTTCCCTTCCTTCCTTTCTTTTTTTCTTCCCCCCCCCCTTTTTTTTTGGAGGGAGGGGGTGCGGGAGAGAAAGGGGGTTTGCAAAGGCAGCATCTCAGGATGATAGCCTGGATGTATTGAAGGCATCTCTTTTTCTGCCAAATCGGAAAGTCCGTTCTCTAAAGCCCGGGTTAGCCAGACTATAGGGTTTTATTCTGGCTGCAGAATAACTAACTCACTGCTGTGGCTTTGCAAAGGGGGGCAGAAAAAAAAAAAAAGAGGAGAGGGAGTACGTGAGTCGTCCAGTGCAATCTCTATTGTTTGAAACTTACTTTTTATCAGAATTTGAAGATGAAAACGGTAAGGAAGACTTCACAATATTCAATGAAACCTTTTTTTTTTTTTTTAAATTAAAACTTGTGCTTTGCTTGTCTTCCGAATAACGCGTAGGAAACTTTTTTCTGTGTGGTTTTTTTTTTCTTTTTTTTCTTTTTTTTTTTTTTTTTAAATGGCAATGAGTGAGCTTGACTGAACTCATTTTACAGATAGAAATCTTTTAACTCCAGACTAGTCGGGGGTTGGAGAATTCTGGGTCTTGCAAATATTTTATGATGCAAAAAAATATACGTTTATTATACAAATAGACATGTTTTGTGAAGTATGACTTGATGATGATTTTTGTGGTCTTTAATCACCAAATAGTAATCGGGAAAGTAATAATGATGTGTATTTTAATCTGATTTTCAGTTTTCTTAAAGAAAAACCTTCTGCATTTTATAGTTTCAAGTCAGTGTCTTAAGTAGTCAGACAAGTGCATATTTTATGCCTGGGCTCAGAGGGCAGAATTAATGTGGTAGCTATAGTCCCGATGCTCTAGATATGTTAAGCTCTTAATAGGCTAATCAAAGAGATGGAAATGTGTGTTTTTGATTTACTTTTGGCCACTTGGGACGTGCTAGACTCATAACCCTCCGGAGCCTTGAATATCGGGTATGTCTGTATATATGGTATATGGAATCAAAGTTCAGAGATTGGGGAGGGGTTTGTGCTGGAGGGTTTATTGGAAAGCTGCCTTCAGATAATGTGTACTACAATTCCTGTCTTTGGTAATTTCTTTCCTTGTTGTACTGGAGGCAAAGAGAGCAAGAGAGTGAGAAAGCGCACTGAGAGGGAACAAGAGAGTGAGTTTCTTACTCTTGTTTTTATTTGAGCTGCCGGTGCAACGCGTTTGGGCCAAATGCCAACTGTCTGGGTCACACGCGTTTTATCCAAATAGATTTAGCGCTGCTGTCTGGAAATGGACTGCTGAATGTTAACTTTAGGATCAACTCAACCAGGGCAGCTCAGACTGTTACCCTCTGTCTGGGTGAAGTGGGATGGGGGTGGGTGGGCGAGGGTGTGCAGAACGAGGGAGGAAAGGGGAAACTGAACTATTGCTTGGAACTTTTAAAAACACACTGGAGTGTGATTTCCAACATATTCCTTTAGGTTCAAATTTCTTGGACAATTTTTTTTTCCTTTCCTTTTTTAGCTTATGTTGATTAGACTGAAACTTAGATGTGTGAATGATAGCTCTCAAAATTCATGACAGAGAAAGAAAGGTAACATAAAACTGGTGTAGTTGAAATTGAGAAAATTAATTTTGAGAGATAATTGTTTTCCTGTGTTTCACCAAAGTGGTAGCTGCAGTTCTGTTTTATATTAATTTAGTGTTTATATGTGATCATCGGTGTTTTGGGCTTTTAAGGAATAGCTGTAGAGGCAAATAA
The DNA here is from genome assembly GCF_963455315.2 of Globicephala melas. Classification (NCBI taxonomy): domain Eukaryota; kingdom Metazoa; phylum Chordata; class Mammalia; order Artiodactyla; family Delphinidae; genus Globicephala; species Globicephala melas. Next base: position 51,730,643 of record NC_083316.1, on the reverse strand, counting down.
GTTGATTTCAAACAAATCAACTTCATTCATTTCTCACAAATGGCGGCAAATGAAATCTGTATGGTGGTATTAATATTTTTGTGATTCTCAAGGGCAAAAACCTCTACCCTCAAGACCTGAAATCCTTTAATATTTTTCATGACTGGGCCAATACGTGTAAGATTAATTCCTACTCTTGTCTACTCTTACCACTTCCTCTTCATTTCCTTGGCAACCATTAGTAACTACTAGTGGATGGGCCTCTATACCAAATCTTACCCTACGTGTGACTTTCGTGAGAGAATAAAGAGAGTTAACATATTAAGAGAGTTAGTAGCACATTCTTTGGAACATTTGGTGGGGGAAGAGTAAAAGGTGGAAGAAGTGGTTAGCTCTCTTGGTTCTACCAAAGGGCATAGCTGATTATCAACATTTTGAGCTAACGTCAAGAGAAAAAGGTGTTTCTGTTTTTCAGGAGAGAAGTTATAATACGGATAACGTATATTTAACTTGCCATCTGGAAAAAAACAGTTTGGGACTATATGTAATTTGGGCCTTGATTTTTGTAGAATAATATTTTGTATTTTTGCTTTTGGCTTATTTGCTTTTCTTGTTAGTAAGTTTTAAGTTTCTTTAACTGTAACTTTCCTCGGAAACCAAACTTGCAAAATTTATATCTGATCTGGAAACTTTTGTACTTCAAGCCTTGGCATATGGTAGGTGACAATAAATATTTGTTGAGTGAATAAATGGAAAATGAGATGAAAAGTTAATTTTCACATATAAAAATTGAGTACCTGAAGGAAGCATAGTATTGTTGCTTCCTCTGTGAAGACGAAATCGGCTTTAAAAGAAATATCCAGAGTTAAGATGAATGAAAGAAGTCGAGAAGGATGTTATACATGTTCTTTAGCTCCATAATGATAGTTCATGAAAGGAAATTGTTACTTGGCTACTCCTAGATCATTTGAGTGGGAAGTAAAGATGATAGAGGAAAAAGACAAGTAAGTACCCTTCAGCAAGGGCAGACTACTGAGGGAATCACTAAAGTGCAAGTTGTCTGATCTTATTTCTACTTAGTGTAGCTTTGATCCATGGAAGCTGTTAAATGATCCCTTAACTCTACTGGTTGGTGCATTTGTCTTAGGGAAAAACGCCTATGTGAAATCAATGTAAAGTGGAAGTTTTGATTCTGTTTTCAAATTTAAAATAGTTGTGAGCCCAGTTACCATGACTTAAATTCTTTACTGTTTGCTCTAAAAGACAATACAATCTAGTTGATTGATTCCATCATCATATCCAACCATTCCACATTTAAGGGAAGGAGGAACATGAAACTATTTTTGAAGGAAGGCTTTTGAAAAGTGATGAGTCAGATAACAAGGCGAAGGGGACTAATATTTATTTAACCATTAAAATGAAGTATGTGAACACTTTACATCATGTGTAATCTAGTAAACATCTCATCTATAAAAGTTAAGTAACCTGTAGGCAAGACAGGACTCAAAACCTTTGTGCTTTCCACAGCTTAATGCTTCTGCTGTACAATGTAAGGAGTTAATGCATTATGATTTCTGGGTAATTATGTACTATTTTAATATCAATCTGAATTTTGGAAACTATATCTGGATACGTTAGTACCTATACATATTTGTTTATGATGTCCAGATTAACTTCTTCAGTAGGTATCAGAAAGTAGTTTCACCCTTTCATTTTTATTGTGTAGGTAACTAAGAGTGGTTAGATATGGTAGTTGTTGTTGATTTTAGTTGAACTTGAGCCCACTCGTTTACTTATTGTTAAGTTTCCTCACTGGCATTAGAGGCTTGAAAAATGTGGGAAAGGAAGGAAGGAGTGAGAAAGGAGAAAGAAACTCCAATTTATTGAGTGCCCATGTGCCAGATACTGTAGCTAGTGGTGGAACCAAGGCTGTAGCTCTGGTTTGTTTAACTTCAAAGCTCCTGCCCTTTCTATTATGCATCAGTGCTCTTTTTACTGCAGGTCCTTAAATCAAATGTTAGTGTACTTTTGACCAGGTAGTTACATACTACCTTTTCTTTCAAGGCTACTGGCTTACTTAACTTGGGCATTTATAGGACAGTGCTAGTAATGTTAAGAGTGGAGGTTAAAAAACTGTGAAGAGCAGGAAATTTCTCAAGGGGAAAAAAAGAGTTGTTCCCTAAACCCAGGTAATTATATTGTAAGTTTGTCAGTTTCAGAGCCCAGGAAAATAGGAAAAAAGGATGAATGTGATTCAGTACAAATCTGTCACCACTACTAGAAATTAACTCGAATGTGTTAATTATATATTCCTCTTTAAAGGAAGATTAAAGTATATGAGGGACTCACTTAATGTCAGACATTTTTATGTAAAACACTCAAGTGATCTGAAAAAAAAATGAAGAGTAAATGTTCATGAAGCAACTGTTAAGGAGCTGGAGACTGTACATAAGTAGGTTGGGAATCAAGATAACTGGATTATTTTCTTTACCGTTGACCCTTGAACAACACTGGTTTGAACTGCAAGTCCACATATATAAGGATTTTTTTCAATAATAATACTACAGTAATACACTATCCTTGATTGGTTGAGTCTGTTATGGAGAAACCATGTGTGTAGAGGGCCAACTGTAGGTAATATTCAGATTTTTGCAGAAGGTCAGTACCCCTGGCTCACATGTTGTTCAAGGGTCAACTGTGTTGTTATTGAATGACGGTGTGATTTAATCTCTTTATAGATTCTTGCCTGTGAAAAGACATATACTGCCTGTTGTTTTGCCTAAATCATTGTAGAAGAAATTTTGAGATGAAACAGTTATTGTGTATCAAGTTGCTTAAAATTTCATGTTAATTAACGTATCATTTATGAATATCTATTTTGATACTGGTTGTATGCAACTGCTATTGTATATTTAAGTTACAGTGACTTAAAATGGAAGCGTGATATAATAGAAAGAATTTAGACTATAGAGTCAGATAGTCTTATGTACGACTCTGGGCTCTGCTGTTTTCAAGCTATGTGGCCACTATGAGCTTCAGCTTCTTTACCTGTAAATTGGCAGCTGTATTAGTTATCAATTGGTGCAAAGAATATCACCATAAACTTAGTGGCTTAAAACAACACACATTTATTAACTAACAGTTTCTGTGGTTCAGGAGTCTGGGCATGGCTTAGCTCTATCTTGTGCTTCAGAGTCTCTCACGGGGCTGCAGTCAAGGTGTTGGCAAGGACTAAGGTCACCACAGAACACTTGATTGGGGAGGCATATGCTTCTAAGCTCACATATTCAGGATTTAGTTTCTTGCAAGCTATTGCATTGAGGGCCTCATTTCCTAGCCAGTGGTTATCTGAAGGCTGCTCTCAGTTCCTTGCCATGTGAGCCTCTCCATATGGCAGTTTGTTTCATCAAAGCCCGACAAGGGAGTCTACTGTTAAGATGAAGTCAGAATCTTTTGTAATCTAATCATTGAAGTGACATCCCCTCACCTTTGCGGTATTATATTAGTTAGGATCAAATTACTCAAAGGAAGGGGGTTACAGAAGGGCATGGATTTTAGGAGGAACGATCATTGGGGCCATCTTCCTGACACAGGGACAATAATACCTGCTTTACAAGATTGCTGTGAATATTAAAAGAAGTAACATATATTTAAAGTTCTCTTTATTTTTGGACCTGACCTTAAACTACCTTTCTAGATATTATTACCTGTTAGTCTTCTGCATAGGAACCAAACTTACTATTATTACTAATAATATTTTCCATTTTTTTCTTTCCATCTAGACTTTGTGGACTCTGTTTCTTTAATTTGTAATGGTTGCCCCCAGAAGTTTGACTTGTGAAATTCTGTTCATCTTCCAGAGTCTATCTGAAATGTTACTTTTTTTCATAAACTTTCCTTCACCCATCAGACTCAGAAGTCATCTCCCTCATCTGATCTCCTCTAATACCTTTTATAACTTTATTATGGCATATATCAGCCTGTCTTGAGTTTTTTCTTTGTTCCTTAGATTATGAGTTCCTAAAGGGCAAAGATTGCGTCTTAATCTTTTCTTATCCCCATGTTATTATAGCATCATTTTTAAAACATTGTAAAACAACAGTTTTTGATTAATGAATTAGTTTTTCCAAGGTTTAGCAGTTTAATAATTTATAGACACAGATGTAAGGAACTTTAAATGGTTGTGGTTGTTTTATATGTTGTAATAACAATATTTCTAGCACTATAGGGAATGAAGTATTCCAAATAAGTTAAGTTTACAGTTAATCTTAAATATCCTTTAATATCCCTAAATTGATTTTATTTTAATCACTATTAATTAATTCATTCATTTACTCATCCATTTTTTTCAATCAACAAATATGTAAGGATTTATTATATGATAATCCCATGTATTAGGGTCTTGGGATGAAAATCTAGTATCTTTTGTATACTTCTCTGTCATAACAATAAGTTACATTATTAAAAGTAATTTAACCTTTTATTCCTGACTCAGGCATAGTATTTTGAATATCACATATTCAGCTGTACCACAGTCGTAATATACAATATGAACTATTAAGCTACATAAGGGCTATTTGTCTCTAGCTCCAACTGTATTGCTTGGGCTTCTAAAACTACTTTGTAGTTTTTCCTCTTTTTTTGTCACGTTTGTGCTTTTACTGAGCTAGTTTCTAGTCCCTTTGTTATTTTCTTATTCTAAAGTGCTATGTGCTGGGAAATTAGGTAGCCAAGTATGTCAGTGTTCTGTATAAAACGTGAATTCATGGACTCTGAAATTGTAAGTCGAAAGAAAAGTACGTGAGATGGGACATGAAATCTGTTGTGATACCTGAATTGAATTTTTAAAACTTCTTTTCAGAAAATGAACTATTTTTCTTTACAGTTACATTCTAGATAGTTTAAATTGTCTCATATGTGTTGCTTTATGAGTCATAAAAGACTTCCAGATAAAGTCAAGGGTTACAGTAAATATGGTTCAACTTTTCAGAAGTTTAGTTTATGCTACTGAGTTTTCACAGACAGCTGCTTAATGCCACTGTGTATTTGTAGATCTACTCTGTAAGAAAAAAAAGATAGGTGCCTCATAAAGCAACAAATCAATCTCTGGACAGCAGTGTACTGAAAAGCATGTTAAGGAATGCAATCACATACTGTTTATCACTTTCACAAAATTATCTTTGTAAAGTCAGCCTAGTTTTTATTTTATCAAAAGGTTAGTCGCTATACCCATACATTGTTATCTTCAAAGTTTTAAAAAGAATTTTTATAATCCTCTTTGGGTTCCTTCTTTGATTATTAAGTAGCTTTGGCATTATCCTGCTAACCATTTAGGTTTCTCATTTGGTATTTAGTCTTGTGAATGTTTATTTAAACTATAAAGGACAACAATGGTTTGATTTAATTATGTTATTTTGTAGTATGTCCTTTGGCAAGCAGTCAACAATATAGATCTGTCCATTCAGAATATTTTTCAGTTAACTTAAATTTTTTTTTCTAGGTTAAAAAATGGCCATACTTTAGTGACTAATCAGCCTAATGCTCTGCTTATGAAAATTTTACCATCATTATCTTTTTCATTTTGGACGGAGAAAATGAATCCAGATACAGAAGAAAGTACGAGATGTTGGAAAAAAATACCCGTTAAACAGTGGAATATCTAATAACTAATCTGCAAGAAGTATTAAAGAAATAAAATTGTTATGCTTCGATTTTGGCATGGTATTGACTCTCTAGCGCATAGGTAGCCCTCTAAAAAATCATCCAGTTTTCTAAATTATGGAAATTTTGTGGAAGACGTTGACCTGGATTTTGAGCCTCGTCATGGCTTCATCGGAATTTCATAGTGACCACAGGCTTTCATACAGTTCTCAAGGTAGGATTCCTGCTTTTGAAACTGACAAAAAAAACGTTGCTATTTATCTTACAAGAAAAGACTCTGAATATTTAGTTTGGATGAACGTTTTCTTTGGGATGTATGCTGGTAGGAGCGGAGGCCTACTGTGTCAATTCAGTGCTAGTTTCATAAATGTTAATGACTCTAAAAGAGTTTGTTTAACTTGTCCTACTAGTATTTAATATCCAGTGCATTTTAGAGTTGACTGGTCTTTCTTAGAAGATGATACACCTAGGCCTCTTCTTCTGAATTCTAAACTTTAATAGGGTTACTCATTGCCAGTATTTACAGGCAAGGTCATGTTCAAAAGGAATCCAAAGGTTTTTCTTGCAAAAGAGCAAGAAAGCAGGCAAATTCTGATATAAGATCCTTCTAATATGGACCCTTAGTGGAAAAATATGTTTCCAAACTTAAGAATTCTGATATAAGGACTGGAAACTAGATAAAAGAGTAAGAGTTATAAGAAGTTCAACTTTTCAGATTCTAACCCATAGGTCCCTATAATTTTAATCTGTAAAATTGAACTTCATATCATAGAAAAGCTCTTAACAGAGGTCCCAGGAGTGAAGGTCATTTTGTTTTCCATGGACCAGTCCAATTCTTATGGAATTATTGAAAGCATACCTTTTGGATTCTCCTCCCATGAATGTATAGTTCATTTTTTTGGTGCTGATGAGCCAGATTTTCAAGGCTATTATAGATTGATGTATATATCTAGAAGTCCATATGTACAAAATGTGGCTCTCAAAGTAGATCAACAAAGCCATAGCATTTAGTATAAACTCTTATTTATGAGAAGTGAAATAAATATTATTTTTCAGTTTTTTTTCCATTTGGTCATGGTTTCATGGGAGTTTATATTTGTGGATGAACTTCATGTGTAGACAGTGAAGCAATTTGCAGACATTTGGTTCCACCTTAGTGATAAACTTAGCTAAAGGAAGATGTGGTTAAGAAGGTAGATTGGTAATATTTAGTACATCTAAGTGAGGAAAATATATTTAATAGTCCTCTGAATTTTTTGTCAATCTGATAATTATTAAACAACTTTATTTTGATATAGTATACATACCATGTAATCACCCATTTAAAGTATACAATTCAGTGGTTTATAGTATATTCACAGAGTTGTACAACTATCATCACAAGCAATTTTAGAACATTTTCATTACCCAAAAAAGAAACTCTGAAATCATTAACAGTCACTCCCCAGTTCCCTCCAAACCAACTTACCCCTAGCCCTAGGCAACCTCTAACCTATTTCTCTCTGCAGAGATTTGCCTATTCTGTATATTTATATAAATGGAATTCTATGTGACTGGTTCCTTTCACTTAGCATAGTGTTTTTATAGTCTTAGATAATGAACTTTGATTATGAAGGCATTCACGTCATACCATGTATCAGTACTGCATTTTTTTCTGTTGTAGAATAATCTGTTGTATGAATATACCATGTATTATTATAACAATAATTATTATTGTTATAATTATTATTCATTTGTCAATTGATGGACATTTGGGTTATTTACCTCTTTTGGCTATTATGAATAATGCTGCTATGAACATTCATGTACAAGTTTTTGTGTTGATGTACATTTTCATTTCTCTTGTAAAAATACCTAAGAGTGGAATTGCTGGGTCAGGTGGTAGTTCCGTGTTTAACTTTTTGAGGAACTGCCAGACCGTTTTCCAAAGTGGCTGCTGTATTTTACATTGTAACTGATAATTTTTTAAAAAAAGAAAAAAATTCTACAAGACTGTAGAGATTCTATATAAACTCTTTTGGATAACTTTCATAAACATATTTTATCTGAATGAAATTCTGTTCTTTTACATATGTGTACTTTTCACTGTTTTTTGTTTCAATATAAAATATTCATATTTACTATAGAATTTAGCTTTTAGAATTCATGTCTTTAAAATTAGATTTAAAAAAGAAAAATAGCCTTTCAAAATAATTTTAGAATTTTTTTTAAGGAATGGAATATTTGGAACTTAATTCATTTTGAGATTTTAAACTTCTGCTCTTTCAGTTTTGTTTAATATAACATTTTTTGTCCATACCTCACATATAATGATACATAGTTTTAAGCAATATTGTTGTTGTTTATACTGCTACTTCTTTGTTCTGTTAAATTTTCTTTTCTTCCATGTGTTTTTTCTGGATTCTCTGCCTTGTGATTACAAAGAGGAATTCCTGACTTATCTAGAATACTACCAGCTAACTATTCCAATAAGGGTTGATCAAAATGGAGCTTTTCTCAGCTTTACTGTGAAGAATGATAAGCACTCCAGGAGAAGACGGAGTATGGACCCTTTCGATCCACAACAGGCAGTATCTAAGTTATTTTTTAAACTTTCAGCCTATGGCAAGCACTTTCACCTAAACTTGACTCTCAACACAGATTTTGTGTCCAAACATTTTACAGTAGAATACTGGGGGAAAGATGGACCCCAGTGGAAACATGATTTTTTAGACAACTGTCATTACACAGGATACTTGCAAGATCAACGTAGTACAACTAAAGTGGCTTTAAGCAACTGTGTTGGGTTGGTAAGTAGATGTTATAATTTTAAATTTCTGATGGGAAAATAAATTCACAATATAAATGTCTTTCCTCAGATTAATAAAATATATACATATATATACATATATATGTGTGTGTGTGTGTGTATGTATATATATATATATATATATATACAGTTTATCTAGGGAAAGTAACATTCTAAAATTTTTTATTTCTGCTGCCTTTGCTTTTGATAATCTTTTTCATAATGTTTGCATTGACTTTTCAAAGTAAGAACAAATTTTAAAACCCCATATTATTAGTAGAAGAATGAATGAAACCTCACGTTTCCTTTTAGAGTTACATTTTTCTGTTCAAATAGGATATCCTTAATGCATATAAAAAACTCAATCATTATGAGGAGCTTAAGGGTATTATATGTATGTATGTATATATTATGGCAGGAAACCATGACATGGATTGCCTCCTTAGGTCTCTTTCTATACTATCTTTCTCTGGTAATCAACATAGCTTAAAATTACATATGACCTACTTAATGTTTATAAGTTCTTGAAGGAAAATCTTTTATATCAATGTCTCTTTATGAAGTAATTTTCCCTATATTTATCTGAAAATTGATAATAAATCTTATTTTACTTAGAAATTGGATTTCAAGAGTATAGGTTCTAGCCGGGGCATTTGAGTCCATTCTAGTCTAATGGTAAATACATAGTTCAAGGTGGCACATAGTAATGGTTGTAGAACAAAGCATGTTCTTCTACTTCTGCTTCCTCTAGTTCACACTTCCTTTACTGCTTTTATCCCGTTCAGGCTAGTATAGATGTTTCATTAAAGCTTTATCTGTTTAAAAGAGTACACACATTTTGATGCTCAACTCACATTTTCAGAAATTGTTTTTCTTCCTTACTCTATTACATCCATATCCTCATTTTTACTTCAGTATAAACAACTACATAATTAGAGTTGGGTTTAAATAGTTCTAAATCTGGAAGGAGTTTTACAAACCACCCAGTGGAGAAAAATTTTCACTATAGGTATACATAAGAATTTGCTCAGGTTATCTATTTTCTTTAACTATTAATAAGTCAAAATGATTACTTAGATTTTCATATTTGGGTTTAATTCCTATAAAATAGACACATTGAATACATTCCTCACTAGCTTCTTTCTCTATAAGCAGTTAAGCTTTATATACAAAAGAGATTTATCTTTTTGAATAAAGATAAATTATCCAAAATAAATCTGTTTTAAAACTTCTTACATGTTAAAATGACATTTGCTGTTAAGTACAATAGAAAAATACTGTTCCTAGTCATTGACCAAGCTCTTTGAATTTGGCATTAACATTAATTATTGCCATTGATAATTTTAACAGGGTGGTGAAATGAACGGATTTGAGATTTAGGGGAAAAAAGCTAATTCTATTGTGAGATTTGAGGGAAGAGGAGAGATTGGAAATATGAAGATGAGTTAGATCATGTAGGAGATAATGAAGGCCTATAGCAAGACTATGGCCCTGGGAATGGAGAAGATAGAAAGAATTTGAACCACATTTTGGTGAGAAAATTTATAGGATTTGTGTCATTAATTTTTCTTCCCTGGCATATAGTACATAGTAGATATTTAATAATATTTTTAAAAATTGAAATATCATTGAACTGGGTGTGGGATGAAGGAGAGAAAGTAATTGAAGTTGATTGAGGTTTCTCTTTTTGATGAGGCTGTATATGAACTTACTAGCAGAGAAAGGGAATGGTAGTAGAATGTTGGATTAGAAAGGAAGATAAAGAGAGTGATTCTGATATAGTAAATGTGAAGAATCTGAAGAAATAAAGGTTAAAGATGTCTAGTTGGCTTTTGGGAAATATAGCTCTGAAATTTAGAAGAGAATTTAATTCTGGAAACAGTTGAGAATTGCTCATATAAGTGACTACTGATGAAACGGTGAAAGATGTTGATGAGGCAAAAGTGAGAAGGTTGTAAATGGAAACTTTTCTATACTTAAGGGGATAGCAAAGTGTCATTCATCTATTTTTCATCCTCATTGAGACTTTCTGTGTGTCTTATTCTCTCTTATTTCTATTCGTTAACACCTGTTTTACTTTGCTTCCTATTGAAACTGCATGGTCCATGTTGACTCACTTTTTTTGTTGTTGTTGTTAATTTTTATTGGAGTATAGTTGCTTTACAATGTTGCTCGATCTAGGTGTGGTCTGCCAGGTTTGTCCACTAGTTACTCTTTCCCCTTGGCAACTAATAAGGAATTTGTGAGCAGATACTTTGTGAGCAGATACTATGTAAATATCCTATTCTTCATCTCACTTTTACCCACAAGTTTTAGTAACCCTCGCCTTCATTCTTATTTTATATCATGTTACATTTTTAATCAAATGGAATATGTAAACAAGTTTTTCTAAAATCCCACTTTTCTAAGGCCCCTTTTAATCAATTCTGTTTTTAATTGTTCTATATAAAATAGTTTTCAATGTAGAGATCATTAGTGTTTTCTAATCATACTTCCTTACCCATAGTTTCAGTTTTACAATGCTTGCACCACTCAAAGGAAAAAATTCCTAACATTATAATCTATCAGTTGTTTAAAATAATGTTACTTTTTAGTTTGCTTTATATTTGAACCATTGCTTTCTTATTTAGGTTTTGTTTTTCTGGAGTTTCTAGTTACTTTTATTTTGTCTTATTGAGGAAAAAAAAATGATTTCTTTACCAACTGATCAGTTTCATCCAGTTCCTTAGTCCTTATACCTATTGCTTGGAATATATTTCATTCTTCTTTGGAGGTATTTTTCTTGGAGTGTATGGGTTAATTAATTTCTTGAGCTATTACACTTCTCTCATCTTGGGATTTCTTTTTTCCTAGGTTAGTTCCACATCTTCTTCTTTCTGAGTTTACATCCTGGTTTTGTTGGAGAACATCTTCAAGTAATTACCTCAGAAAAGGTGCCTGAGAAGTAAAATTTCTGAGTCCTTGCCTATTTGAAAGTGACTTTATGTTACCCTCATGTTTGGTTAATAATTTAGTTGGATATAGAATTCTAGGTTCAAAAATAGTTTTCCTTCAGAACCATGGATGGTAGAATTGGAAAAGGGAAATATGGGGTATCAAATTTATCTCTATGGTTTTATATCTTAGGAAAAGATTTAAAGAGCTAAAAAAAATTGGCATTGATACATTTTGGGTGGCAGATAGAAGTCTGCTTCTTGTTCTTTTCCTCTTCTTTTAAAAGTTTTTTTTTAATATGATATGCTTTTCTCCTTATCCTTCCTGTTTCAAGAATTTTATAAATAATGTGGTAAGCTGTGGGTCTTCTTTCCTGACCCCTATTTTGTATTTGATGGGTGATTTCAATTTAAAGACCCTCCTTCAACTTAGAGAAATTTAAAAAAATATTTCCTTAGTGATTTTATCTCCTTGTCCCTCACCACCCCATTCTGTAATTGGTTTTCTGCTTCTCTTATCTCTCTTCCCCCCTTTTTTTTCTGTTCTAAGTTCTATGAGATTTTCCTACTTTTGCTTTCTTTTTCTTTAATTGATTTACAAATTATAGCAGTCATATTTCTAATTTTCAACAGATCTTTCCTGCATTGTTTCTTTCTTCATATTTTGTTCTTATTTGATGAAAAATGATTTTCTTCTATCTCTCTAAGATACTAAAGACTATAAACCTAGTTAAAAAAGACCAATGACCCCATTAGACTTTCTATTCATTTAGTTATGTTCATAGTTGCTTCTCTACTTTTTCCATTATTAATTCATCCATTCACCAAGTGCTTATAAGTACCTACCATGTAACAGGCACTGTTCTAGGTGCTAGGAGTACAACAGTGAACAAAACAAGAATCCCTGTTATTGTATAGCTTGCATTCTAGTGGAGGAGATACACAATAAGATAAATAAATAAAAATCATAATATGTTGGATACTGATAAGTTCTAATGTAGAAAAAATATTGAGTAAAGACCTTAAAAGAAATGAGGAAAGGAATACTGACATCTGAGAGATAAGATTTCCAGGTGGAAATCTTCAAGTACAAAGGTCTGATCTGAGAGTGTTTGAGGAACAGCAAGAAGACTACCATGGCTAGAGCTAAGTGAGAGAGAGGAAGAGTAATGGAAGGTGAAGTTAGAAAGGAAACTTGGGGGCCAGTTGTTAGGTTTTAGAGGACACAGTTAGGATAGAATCAATGATGATTCCAAGCTTGGGGCCTGAGCAACTAGAAGAAAATAGCAGCCATCACATGAGATGAGAAAGACTCAGACATTAACTGAGATGGAAAAGCTTAGGAGGAGTAGGTTGGGGGGTGGTATATATCGTAGCTTCAGTTAGCCATGTTAAACTTGAGATTATTGTATAGGATGCTGGGTATCCAAGCCTGGAGTTCAGGAGAGAGATGTGTGTTATGAAGTTATTTTGGGGGTCATCTATATAAATATAAATGACATTTAAAGCCAGGAGATTATGTGAAATTGCTTAAGGGAGAGTATATATAGAATAAATAAGAGGTCTAAGGACTGAGCCTTTGAGTGCTCCAAGGGGTTAAGGAGGTCAGAAAGATGTGGAGAGGACAGCAAAGAACAGTGGAGTAAGAAGGTTGAAGGAAAACCAGGCAAATATCCTAGAAGCTAAGAGAAGGAAGTATTTCAAGGGAAAAATGCTGCTGAGTCAAAATAAGAGTATGACTGAACACCAATCATTGAATTTATCAGTGAAGAAGTTATTGATGACCTTGGCAAAAGCAGTTTTGGTGAAGTCATAGTGGGGTTTGGAAAAGAGGCAAAAGCCTGATGTGAGTAGGTTTAAGAAGGAATGGGAGGGCTTCCCTGGTGGCGCAGTGGTTGAGAGTCCGCCTGCCGATGCAGGGGACACGGGTTCGTGCCCCGGTCCAGGAAGATCCCTCATGCCGCGGAGCTGCTGGGCCTGTGAGCCATAGCCGCTGAGCCTGTGCTCTGCAGCAGGAGAGGCCACAACAGTGAGAGACCCGCGTACTGCAAAAAAAAAAAAAAGGAATGGGAGAAGAGTAAAGAATATATAGACAATTATTTTGAGGACTTTTGGAAAAGCAAGAAATGATCGGTTGCTGCAGGCAGAAGTGGGAGTCTTTATCATTTTGTTTTATAAAAATGAGAATGATTGTGTAAAGAGAAGAGAAATTTCTGGAGTGAATTCTTTGATAGGCGAGAAGGGATGAAATCATCAACATAAATCGAATAATTTCTTATCTAGGAGAATGGACAGTTCGTCCATAATAACAGGAAATAATATAGAACGTATGGACATGAGATGCAGGTAGGTTGGTATTTGCGGTTGTAGAGGTTTGCAGGAGGTTGTGTGCTGTTTTCTGTTGGAATGGAAGATGGAAAGATGAGGTGTTAGGGGATTAAGTAGAGAGGAGAAAGTATGAAATATTTATCCCAGAGAGCAGGATACTGAATGAACTAGAGAAACATAGTATAATTGCCATGAAGCGTCAAGGACACAGTTGAGATTTGTGATGATGGATTTAAGCAAGACTAGTCTAAGGTAAGATGGACAAGTTATTCAAAGGAGAGGAAGCCAAGGAAGTGAGAGGACAGGGATTGAAGAGACCATCTATGTAAGTAGTTCTTAAGCTGGGGTCTATGGATAGAATTCAGGGGGTTTGTTAACTGGAATGGGGAAAATTTCATCTTTATCTTTACTAATTCTTAAGTGAAATTTAACATTTCCTTCAGTTAACAATATAGGTAACAAGCCAGTAAAGTAATAGCAGTACCTGTAACTTTGTCTTGATAGAAATGATATTTTCATATCGTGTTACAGTTTTTGCAGGTCCCTTAAAATATTATTTATGTTAATCACTATTGTGAAATTATAGTAGTTATTAGATCTATTGCAAAGCTTCTTATTTAAAGAGTTACAAAAAGGCATATGTATTACTATATTACATTTTTAAAATATTTTAATAACTGTATTTCATTATAATTGGTTTTATTTATTATCCTATATATTTCTTTTGCATTTAAGATATTATTCTGAGAAGTGGTCCCCAGGCTTCACCCCTAGACCTTCAGAGGGATTCAGGGCACGTGCACACACACAAATTTTAAGAACCAATGATATAAGATATTGAACCATTGATATAAGATACTGAAGTCAACAATTATTCAGGAGTGGTATTGCAGAGGGTGACAGTGACCCAGAAGCTAAGATCTTTGAGGAATGAGGAAAGTGACTTTGGGTCAGTAGATAACTACAGCTAGCAGAGGGAGAAGGTGATGGTATGGGATTTGAAGGTGGTAAGGTTTTTTCTTTTTTTGGAGGAGAGAGGGATAATTGTTTAGAAATGGCAATGAGTACAAGAACTCTTAACCCTACCTCCAGGTCCAATAGGAGGTATGTAGGAGAGAAAGTAGCCACCATTCCCGAAGATTACAGGGAAGAAACAATGTTATCTAGGGAGATTCAGGTTTTTGTTTGAGCAAGATGAAGTGAACATTCACAGATGAGGCTGAGTGTATAGGAGATTTTGTATATAATTGACCTTGAGTTTGAGAGGGTACAGCAGAAGTGTTTTAAATGGTGAAGGGGGAAGTAGAAGATGGGATCAGAAAACATGATGTACTTAACCATATGGGGAGTAGAATCCAGGGGATGGACCTTGGGCATTTTGGAGGGACTGGCATGACAAGGCAAGGCGGCATGATGAGATTAATCCTGATGGTCCAGAGGCCAGCAGTGTAGAGGTGAGTGGGGATGCTGAGGGAAGTGGGAGTAGGGCTCTTGCTAGGCATGCACAGATTTCTGGGACTCCCACCTAACTCAGGTCCTCTATCATCTGGCCTCCAGCTCCTTTCTAATCTCATAATCATTTTCCCCTTCCCTCCCTTTAGCCACAGTAGCTCCTTGCTGTTTCTCAAATACTGCATGCCTGCTCCTACCCCGTTGCCTCTGCACTTGCCATTCCCACTGTCTGATCTGCTCTTTCCCAAGATATCTGTTTGGCACGCTCCTTCACTTTATTCAAGTTTCTGTTCAAATATCACCTTATTATAGAGGATGTTCCTGACCATCCTAAATAGTTTATATAATTCTCTCTGTCCTCTGATGACTTTCTGTCCTCTTACTGCTTTATTTTTCTTCTTGACATTTCTTACTACCTGATTGATTATTTATTTATATAATGAATGACTGACTTTTTTCTACCTCTTCCCACCAAAATGTAAGCTCCATGATAGAGCCAGAACTTTGTTTTTTTCACTTTTGTATTCCCACCACCTAGAACAGTACCTGCCATGTGATAGGCACTCAAAACATACTTGGTGAATGAATAGACAAAGTTAGAAGCACCCCTCAGGGGACTTCCCTGGTGGTCCGGTGGTTAAGACTCTGTGCTCCCAATGCAGGGGCCCTGGGTTCGATCCCTGGTCAGGGAGCTCAGATCCCACATACCGCAACTAAGCCCACGTGCCGCAACTAGAGAGCCTGCACGCTGCAGTGAAGACCCAGCACAGCCAAAATTAATTAATTAATTTTAAAAAAAGAAGAAGCAGCAACACTCAGAGGATAAGGGAATTGTAGTGGCTAAGAGTCCAGTCTCCAAAGATAGTTGAGTGAATTTGTTACTTAGCTTTGCTCAGTGTAGGTTTCTCATCTGCCAAGTAGACCTGATAGTAGTATTTACTTCATAGAGCTATTAAGATTAAATGAGATAATGAGTGTAAACATTTTACAGAGTACCTAACTCTGGATTTTCTTCCAGGGCCTTTCCGTTCTTGAAATTAGAGATTTTATTTACTTACCAAGTTTCTGACTCTGTTTTTCTCCAGCAACCTGAGTTTTTTGCTGAGGACCTTTTGACATCTTCTGCCCATAGTCCAGCATCACATGACTTTAGTGCTCTCCCCTTTCTGGGCAGTACTCTAGACACTTATCAAAACTTCTTATACAAGCCCTCTCTTCTGCATGTGCCCTCTTTTCTTCAGGAGCCTTCTCAGTTTGCTATTACTTTGTTAATCTTGATGGTAAAGTAATTCATGATCAGGTATTAGAATTTGTTACTGGCGTATTATATTATTCCTGTCAGTATTTGCATTTAATTTAGGGACTAATATCCTAAAAGTAAAGCAACAGTGGTGAAAATAATGTGAAGTGACTAGGTCTGCTTTTTTTTTCTTTTTGCGGTACGCGGGCCTCTCACCGTTGTGGCCCCTCCCGTTGCGGAGCACAGGCTCCAGACGCGCAGGCTTAGTGGCCATGGCTCATGGGCCCAGCCGCTCCGCGGCATGTGAGATCTTCCCGGACCGGGGCACAAACCCGCGTCCCCTGTATCAGCAGGTGGACTCTCAACCACTGCGCCACCAGGGAAGCCCTAGGTCTGCTTTTTTGTTTTTTGCATTCTTTAGCTCATTTCATGTAGGTGGCTGCCAACTTCATCTGTAAGTTAGAGCAACTCTGATTATGTCTTATTTTTCTTTCCAAGCATGTGGTACTTAGCATGAATTTCCCTAAACAGAATCATAGAGGTTTAGATTCAAAGGGATCTTAGAGATTATCTGGACCAGAGGTTTTTAGCTTTTTTTTTCTTTTTAAATCGGCAAAATTCTTTTCTCAAATGAAATGTTATGTGGAAACTTAATATATAGATTAATAAAAACACAGCTGATTCCTAATCCCAGGAATCCAAGCCAGGCAGGTCTACCTTTGTTGTCTGGGGCAGTCCCCTAAGGGCACTTCCATGGAACCCTTAGGGCTCCCTAGAGTGCTGTTTTAAAACCACTAATTTACACCAACCCTTTCATTTTTCCAGCTGAGGAAATACGCTCAGAGAGTTTATGTTTTTTCCAGTGTTACAGGGTAAATTAGTTGGGTTAAGAACAGTCCTCACATGTGCCATTCTTAGGAAAACACTATTAGACAAGGATGGAAGTTCTTATTTCTGATGTAGATAACTTACTATCTCATTTCTTTTAATCAGCAAATTTTATTGGCTGTATATACTACATATGAGACATTTTCTATGGGTGTAACTGTTACCAAGAAACCCTTTCTTTAAGACAGCAAATAGTATGGTTGGGAAAATAAAACATGCAGTTGGAAAGTTATACCAAATTTGAATACAGATTCAAGACCTGAGATGTAGCAAAGCATAATAGAATTAATTAAAAATAAATGATACCAATAATAAGCTCTGTTGGAGATCAGAGGAGGCTGATGCTACTGCAGTTGGACTCAAAAAAAGTTTTAAAGAGGAGCTATGACTGAGCTAAGTAGGACTTGGCTAAGTAAATAGATGTAAGGCTATATAATACTGTAAATAAGAGCAGAGCTTTGTGGGAATACCAGTGCCTTCACTTACCTCTATATAATGATGGGCAGGTTCTTAACCTCTGAACCTATTACTTCATCTACAAAATGGGGATGTATGGGACATATATGAATTAAGGACATATATACTGGTGTAACATAAAACTTTAAATGGGAGTAGTTTATCACAATAGTTTATTTCTCCCTTATGTGTGTCTAGATTGGACAGCTTTCCATGAGGTCAGTCAGGGACCCATGTTCTTTCTCTTTTGGCTTCCACCTTTCCTAGGTCTTTTCTCAGAGAGAGTAGAGAATTCCACTGGAGAGGTTCTCGGGGGGTGGGCCTGAAAGTGGTATATGCTCTGCCTATTTTCTATTGGCCAAAACTCAGTTACAAAGCTATACCTAAACGCATAGGAGTCAGTTAAGTTGTGTGCACAATTTGGAAAGGAAATAAGTCTTAGTGAACATACAAGAGGTCTCTGCTACCTCACATCGTTATTGGGAAGATTAGAGGAAATAATGTATGTGTTATGCTTAGTACAGGGCATAGCATGTAAAGGTATTTAAACATCCTTTTTACAGAATAGGAAAATTTATATAATGTTTTGCTGAGTATAGATAATTCACTAAATTTCTATCAACATGTGTTTTAACCTCCTTTTTGGAGAGGTATCAGTTTATTTTTGACTCCTGGTAATAATACTAATTAATATTTAAAATGATTCTTCTTGGTAAATTCTTTGTTTCTTTTTCTTTTAGCATGGTGTTATTGCTACAGAAGATGAAGAATATTTTATTGAACCATTAAAGAATACCACAGAGGACTCCAAACATTTTAGTTATGAAAATGGCCATCCTCATGTTATTTACAAAAAGTCTACCCTTCAACAACGGCATCTATATGATCACTCTCATTGTGGGGTTTCGGGTGAGTGTGGGGCTTTTAGAAAGTATAGTCTTGTATTGCCACTTTCTTCTGGCACGTAAGGTAAGATTAATAATAAAAGTAAACAGGAATTTGAGTAATTAGAATGATAATGTCCAGAGTCCTCTTAAAATATGTCACCTATTGATAGTTTTAAGTCAATTTTGGAAGCTCTTAAGAAGTCCGTAAAATACAAACCTGTGTAAAATTTGATATTTTTTTCTTAGAAGGGGAAACCTTATTTTATCCAGGTAATAGTTACAGCTTTCATGCACAGGTGTTCCATAGTACTCTGTGCTGTTTGGTTTGCCTGATATTTTTATGCTAGTGGTAGGAATCTAAACATTTGAATAAGACTTGAAGAGTCTTAAAGGTAGTATTCAAAGATAGTGTTAGTTAGAGTACTATAGAAATACATAATAGGGACAACAAACCTAGCCTTTAGTGGTCAAAGAAGACTTCAGGGAGGAAGTGACTTTTAAGCTGAGGGAGTAATGGGTAGAGTGTTCCATATAAAGGGAATAGCATTTACAAAGATTCTGAAACAAAAGAGAGAATGTCACATTCCAGGAACTGACAGTTCATATAACTGGATATTAGAGAAGGGGTGAGATTCATAGTGGTTGGGGGGGAGTGGTCATGAGAGGTGAAACTGGAGAGATAAAAAGTGGCCAAATCACAAAGGGCTTGTAAACCACTTCGAGGAGTTTACCTTCAGTATACTGGAATCCTACTGAAAGGTTTTATGCAGTAGAAATCACAAGATCAGATTTGGGTTTTAAAAAGATTACTCTGGCAACCATATGGAGACTGATTTAGAGAAGAGAAAGACTAGGGTAGGGAGTTAGGAGGCTGTTTAGTCTAAAGCTTAGAAAGCTTAGAGAAATAGAGGATATAGCATAGCATAGTAGAAAGAACATGGGCTTTGGCATACTTGTGGACAAATTATCCAACCTCTCTTGAGTACTCCTTTCAGCACACATTAGTTACTCAGTACAATGGTAGCTATCATTATTATTGGGATGACTTTTTCTAGCATTTAAAGAGCCACTATATTAAAAAAAAAAAAAGGAGTAGATTTATTCCATGTAGTTCTAGTAGCTGGAACTAGGAGCAGAATATTTCAGAAGGAGATTTCAGCTCAATACAGAGAAGAGTTCACCAACAAGTAAATTTAATAAAAAATAGAATGGGTTCAACAGGTAGATTTGTTATAATGGAATGGGTTGCCTTGTGAATTAGTGAATGCATCACGCTCTTGTTTCTTCTCTGTATCCTTATAGGCTCTTTTACTTCTGCTTCAAGTACAGTTGTTCTTTGGAGTTCTCATTCTCCATACTCTCTTCTTGAGTCATCTCTGAGGCTTTTAATTATGAGAGGTTCTTGTTGGTCAAGAATAATTGGTACTAGAAAAAGGTCACTTAAAGTGAATCTAGTTGAGGCATGAAATACAGTGTCATGGTAAATAATGAAAAAAGGTTTGATTTGTCTTTGAAATGAATAAAGAAGCTAAACATTATGGAAATAGTTTATCTTATATTTAACAAAATTTAGGCTATAAGTACAACTTTATATAAATTTTTTAAAAACTAGGATTCATATATTTAGCTGTTTATTGTCATATAATTTTGCCACCATTTTTTCCATAACATGATGTTTAAAGATCACCTTTTGCAAAAATATTTAAAGATTTCATCATGTTCTGAAAGGTATCTCTTAACTGTTTGAGATTCAGGTTATCCTCTTTTGAAGTGACTATTTCGTTACTAACTGGTATTTACCAGGCAGAGCCTTATTTTTCAATGGTTTAGGCATGAATCAGGCAGTTCTCCAAATCTACTTTTATTGCCATCATAGACCCCTGTAATGACTTTCTATCTAGTCTTCCTATCTCCAGGTTTGTCCTTTTCTGTCTTTAGTCAAGTCTATCTCCTAATTCTGGCTTACACACCTTCACTGGCTTCCCAGTAGTGGGATTATAGTAGTAGCTCCCTAAATTCCATGGGAATGTCACTAGATGTTATTGGGGAAAAAATCACTTTATGTTTAATAAGTTTGAGAAATGTCTGGTTAAGAACTACCTTAATTGTGACACTAGCTCAACAACGTCGTTCAAGTGAGATATGCTGTTATAGGCATACACATTGCCAGTTAATCTGTTAATCAGGAACTCAAGTTTATATCAGAATATAAGATATGAAAACCCTCTTGACAGTGGGTATTTTTATCTCATATTCAAATATGAATTTTCCCATTCTAATTAGATTTAAGCTATTGATTAAAAATTTTTTATGAAAGTAATATCTGTTCTTTGTAGAAATTTTAGAAAATACAGGATAAAAAGAAAAATAAAAAAGAAAATGAAAGTTGCTCTTTTACCACCCAGAGATAACTGAATGTTCTTATAGTCTATTCATATAGATATTATTTTGTCTTTATACCTGCATTATCTACTTATATATTTATTAAATAAATATTAATTTAGCATGCATATGCAAAACTATTCTCAGTGCTGGGATGCAGCAACAAATAAAGCAGGAAAACTCCTTACTCCAAGGGATCTTATATTCTAGTGAGGAGAGACAGTTAACTAAATAAGCATTTAAACAAAACATAAATAGCATGGCCAACCGTCAAGAAGTAGTAAGTGAGTAGTGAAAAATAAACCAGATCAGGGACTTCCCTGGTTGTCCAGTGGTTAAGAATCCGCCTTCCAATGCAGGGGATGCAGGTTCGATCCGTGGTCAGGGAACTAAGGTCCCACATGCCACGGGGCGCTAAGTCCTCGGGCCGCAGCTACTGAGCCTGTGTGCTCTAGAGCCTGCACGCCGCAGTGAAAGATCCCTCATGCTGCAACGAAGATCCTGCATGTCGCAACTAAGACCCGATGCAGCCAAATAAATACATAAATATTAAAAAAAGAAATAAAAATAAACCAGATCAATGAGATAATTTTGCATGGCTGTATATATTAAAGATATTTTGAGATTGATCAAAAACTCAAAATTATATTTCAGATGACAGAGATCTATGTACTTGGCCTTGGGGGAAAAGTTCTTTATTGTATATGTTTGTGGAGGAATGTTTTCTTTAACATTCAATACTCAATCCAAAATTAAACTGAGCAATAATACAATATGTGTATTAATACTCATTAATACACATGTAATGAGTATCATTTGAACTACTAATCTCTATTTTGAAACAAAATAAAACAAGTCAGTTGTGTATTTTATTTTAGACTAAAAGAGATATTCATTACAGATCATTGAACTTAACATTAAGCAGTCAGTTGACAATTATAAAATGTAGATATTGTTTTGTAATGATCTAATCATACGGGAAAGATTTTAATCTTTAGAATGAAACTAAAGATGTTACCTTTTTAGATTTTATTCATTCAGTATGCATGTGTGTATATTACATATATTTATTAGACTACAAATCTTTTGAGTATAACGATTATATCTTTTCACTTATGAATGTCCATCAAAGACACTGTATATATATATTTCTGATGGAGCAATAGCCAAGCAAGCTAACAATTAAAAAGCTAAAAAGTTGAAAATTGTGAATATGATGATAACAGCAGCTACCTTATACTAAATCCTATCAAATGAGAAACACTATTGCTAAGTGTTTATGTTGCCCAATCATGGTCTAATTCTTTATACAATACTTTAAATAAAAATAAGGAGAAATTGAATGAGAGTGAAAATTATCAAAATAATGGAAATTCTATCCTGTATTTAGACATTTAAGCTGTCCAGCCAGAGGAAGGAGAAGACTAGGCATGATTTGAATACATGAGTGGTTTCATGATCACAGAAAACTGAGCAGGAGAAATTGGAGTAATGTTAATGCAGAAAAGATTTGGCTGTCTCATAACGATATTACCACAAACCCAATGGCTTAAGCAATACACTTTTATTATCTCACATTTTCTGTGGACCAGGAATCTGTGTATGTATAGGTTATTTATTTAACCTCAGCCAGGGCTGGGTTCTTATCCAGAGTCTTTACTGGGGAAGAATTCACTTCCTCACACCCATGGTTGTTGGCAGCATTCAGTTCCTTGCTGTCATAGGACTGAAAACTAGTTTCTGGCTGGTTGTTTGCCAGAGGCCACCTCTGGAATGTACAATGTACAATTCACCAACTTGGTTGTTTCCTTCCTCTAAGTCAGCAAGGGAATGACTTTAGTAAGATGCTACAATATTATGTAACATAGGTATGTAGTCATATACATGTAATCATGTACATCCCATCATCTTTCCTGTCTTCTGTTGGTTGGAAGCAAGTCACAGGTCCGGCTCATACTCAAGGGAGGAGATGAGGACACAGGAGGTTATGGGAGCCACCTTAAGAGTCTGTCTGCCACAGTGGTCATAGGGGAATACTCACTGGCTGTCTTGGGGATATGCTATTGAATTAAGAAGTAGTATATTTCTGCCTCTCTTCACCTGTAGGAATAAAGACACTCATTTAATTTATATGAGTTTCAAAAGTATTTGACTGATGCTTCTCATGGTCATTTCCATCTCTTATTTCTTAAAATTTATAACTTCTCTCAAAGTAATTTTTAAAAGGGAAAGGCTGAAGAAAAACAGTATAGTGCCACTTTCTGTCAAGTAGATTATATAGATTACTCTAACTTTTCGTAACTAAATTTTTCAGTAAGTGGTGGTTAGAAAGATTTCCTGTTCAATAAGGATATGAAAGTGAGGTATACAGAGGACCTGTACTTGCTCAAGTTTATTAAATGAAGATGAATATAAATGAGGCAAGTGTTTACAAATGCCATAGTACTAAAAGGTTTCCTCTGTGCTGAAGGACCAAGTATCTAGAAATCAAAGGATAAAGCTGCAATCCACACTGAAATGTGGTTTAAAGTGAGTTATGTCGGAATCATTGTCTTTCAACTCTCAGTCTAATGCCATTGACCTCTAGGTTATGGAAAAGGAATACTTTGGGTACTTTGTCAGGATAAATAGTTGTAGAATACAAAATTAAATGAAAAAGATAATTCACAGCCTTTTAGATTTGAGATTTCTAGAGCAGTATAGAATTGCTCTATTAAGATAGTTTAATAAAAGCATCTTACTTTAAAATAAATGCTCAAAAAGCATTTTAGGAATAGATTTTTTGCAACATTAATATTCTTCATCAGAACTGTCTTAGGCTGTTTAGAAAGTCAATGCTTTAGTTGCTTTTTAAACAACTTTAAATGATTTTTTTAAGTACATATTCTAAATTTAAAAGTATTATGACATAATCACTCACTGGAAAAATATGAAATGATTATTTGAAGATTCCTTTTTTAAAGTAAACTATTAGATATATTTTGTTTTGTTTTCATGAGCAGTTGAATGTTATTAATTTTTTAAGGTAATATGATTATTTTGAAAAATTTGAAGTTTAATTTTTTCACTACTGCATTTCCTCATCCCCTTCCCTCACTCTGAAAAATCTTAGTGTGTTAGAGAATTTATGAGAAGTATGTCTACATGAAAACTCCATGAATAAATATGTTTAATTAGTGAACCTATGTGAACTAGATAATTGTTTTTATTGTAGACCTCCTAAGAAGTGGCAAGCCTTGGTGGTTGAATGACACATCTGCTTTTCCTTCTTCACTACCAATTAATGGCATACATATCCACCAGAGACAGAAGAGATCAGTAAGCATTGAGCGGTTTGTGGAGACATTAGTAGTGGCAGACAAAATGATGGTGGGCTACCATGGCCGCAAAGACATTGAACATTACATTTTGAGTGTGATGAATATTGTAAGTTTGATCCCTCTATATAATTTTTAACTTAATAGTTTGTTATGATTTTTGACTAAGGTCATGGATTTTTATTGTGAAATAATGATTTTGAGAATTAACTCATCAAAAGTTAGAAAGAATCGATCTATTACTTTTTCAGTTCCATAGAAAATAAATTTAAAGGTGACCTTATTGTTCATTTAGATCAGCTCACCCTCTTAATTAATTACTATGTTGTAATTCACCTTTAGGAGACAATTTTTCTTGAAGTAGACTTGTATAACAAATCTTTTACCAAGGCATCTTGAGGGTAGAGTTCTAAGTGGTGTGGGATAAAAGAATCTTTTTATATAAGCAGTGGTTAAATGGATGAAAAATTGTTTTACCACTTTAAAAATAAAATCAAACAATCACCTTATGATTTTTGTCTGACTTTGTGTCTTTTCTTATTTTCTGGAGGTCAGGTTGCCAAACTTTACCGTGATTCCAGCCTAGGAAACGTTGTGAATATTATAGTGGCCCGTTTAATTGTTCTCACAGAAGATCAGGTAAGAATGAGTTAGTTTATAAATCTAAAGCTCCTAACAGACAGACTGTAGAATTATGTATTAAAGAATAATATATTTTATTATTGTTCCTCTTAGAAAGTTCTAGTTGGCTATGTCTTTCAGCTCTAAGCATTTAATATTTTAAGCAAATTTGAAAGAGTTTACAAGAATATACCTCTTATGTCATGTTAAAGCTATATGTATGTGTGTTAGCTATATGTTTCAGTATAAAGATGAGCATTTGCATGGCAGACCTTATAAAGTGGTTTTGGTTGGTTTTGTAGGCTGATAATCACATATATTCACATTATCATTAAAGCTGGAACTGGAAAGAATGTCTGTTCAATAATACACTAAATTAATTCTAGGTCAAATATTACAGAGATAAAAATTGGCAAGAGGTTATTCCTAGAAACCACTACTTCTAATTATAGTCCCACTTTAGCCTTCAAAAGTTTTAACAACTGACCTTAGTAATTTGTTTGGAACATTTCTGGTATGCATGTTGTATTGCAGCCAAACTTGGAGATAAACCACCATGCAGACAAGTCCCTCGATAGCTTCTGTAAATGGCAGAAATCCATTCTCTCCCACCAAAGTGATGGAAACACCATTCCAGAAAATGGGATTGCCCACCACGATAATGCAGTTCTTATTACTAGGTATGGTTTGTTGCAAGTATTTTACCTTTGATTATTGTGTTTGATATTGTAACTATATTTGGTTCTATCTAAAGTCTCATTCAGGTAATGAGTACAGAGAAAGCAAAATGGTAATTTATTATTCACCACTGAGAAAGAATATACTGCAGTATTGTTGTGTTTGCATTAAATGAACCAAATAAGAGAAAAGATTTAGAGTTTACTTAGAAGTTTAATATATATCTTTTCTTCTCCTAAGGTCTATTCATAAATTTTAACTGGAAGCACATATATGTTTTGTTAGTTGAACAAAATACATGCTAAAAGCAAGATTGAAAAGTATGAGAAAAATCTGTTTTAAACATAAAAATGGGTCATCACTCTTGGTTATAAAATATATTAATTAGTCTTACCTCCAAATTGTTAAAAGGGAGGAGGACATCGGTGGTTACTCAGTTTACTTAGATGAATGTTTATTTAATTTAAAATATTTTAATTAAGAGGTATAAAGAAGCATATTTACTATACTATATGTTGAATAGTTTTTCCCTCAGGCAAAATTATTACTTGATGATAACCCAGTGAATTCATATATTTCTTTCCTGTTTTATAAAACTGTATTCAGATCCATTTTCTCCTTACTCTCCAACAAAAATTCTGTGAAGTAGATATTCTTATTATTTTTCCCATGTAAGAAATGAGGAGACCAGTTCAAAATATTTAAGTGAAAGAGCAGGGCTCAAGCCCTGGTGATCCTGTCTTCTTTGATTATACTTTGCTGTCTGTCTTAATTTTTTAATACTCTAATCATGGTTGGTTAGAACCATGCTTAAATCATTTAAAGATGCTTCTCTTTTGATCTCTTATTAGTATTTAAAAATGAAAACAAGTAATAACAAATAAACAAATGAGCAAAATGGAAGCGTTATTCTATCTTGGCTAAGTGGATTATTTCTTTTAATTTGCAAGGCAGTATTTAACATATGCGTCATCTGTGGTGTGCCCATTGACTCCACATTAGACTCTGTGGAGGGGGAGTATAAAGTATACAGGATCAGAATATTGAGACCCAGTAAGATAATGTGAATTTAGCTTTTTGAAAAATGTTCCTGTTAACTGAGTTGTAGAGTTAAAGTTTCTGAGTTCATTTATTTTTTTACAGTTACACTTATTTTAATTGACTTCATCTACCTCACATTGTAAACCAAAAAACTTTGATTATGATACACTTGCTGAATAAAACCAACATTTTAAGGTTCTATATTCATATGTGTTGACACGTCAGTCTGATAAATTCTGCAATTCCTCAGGTCTTGTGGTCTGGAATGGTTTCCAAATATATTTGAGGAGTTAAAAATATACTAGGAATTGTGCAAATATAGAAACTTTTGTGTAAAAATATATATGATATGATTAGTTTCAATGAAATTACTAGAGGAAAATATCTGTTACATATGTTTAACAGAATGATCACAGATATTTGCATTGGCATCTGTACTTATATTTATAAAACCCTACCTCTCCGCAAAAAAGGCAATGCCCAGTGGGCTCTTGATGCTTCACATTTTTATTATTGTGTCTGCATTGGATTTTTAACATTTGTTTTTAAACCAATTTATTTATTTATTTGGCTGCCCTGCACTGTACTGCGCAGTTTGCGGGATCTTAGTTCCCTGACCAGGGGTTGAACCCAGGCCCCCCTGCAGTGAAAGTGCCAAGTCCTAACCACTGGACTACCAGGGAATTCCCGGCTTTTTAACTTTTGCATCAAATGACAGGAGTTATACTAAGAGTGCACATTTATAAGTATTTGAGTAGGGAAATACATCTGGGCGGTTAGCCACCCTTTCTTTGTACTGGCTACAACATTCAACTGTCTGACTTGTTACTCTGAATTGGCCCAGATATTTTTCTGATCCGCTGCAGAGCTCTTCTTTGCTTCTGTAAGCTACTTTGAGTGCCTGTTTGATGTCTGAGATTTGAACACAAAATTTTCTTTTGAAACTTTTCTCCTGATGTTCAGATAGCACTAGAAATCATCTCAGGATTTAAAGAACAGTACTACAAAAAATTCATACCTCATATCATTTTAGATTAGTTATGTAATGGAGGTTAGAAAAATGCCCTTTGGGACAGTGTAGAATGCCTTTTTGAATTGTTATTGAAGTCTCAAATTAACTTTTAGCTTACTTAAAAGTCTACAGTTATCTTTGAATTATTAGGGCCACAGAGTGACTTACCTAAATGAGATGACTATCTGAGTATTATCTCTAATATTTAAGTTTTTATTGGTTGGGGGTTTTACCAGTTCTTGACTCTCCCTTATATATTTTGGATTTGTGAAATTGAACATATGTTTAAATCACAGTTCTACTTTTAGTAAAAATAATTATGAGCATTCCATAGATAATTCTATATTAACTTTGAAAATTGCTTCATGTAACTCACTTATTAACATGTTCAGGGTTGTGACTCCACCATTTAGAGGTAAGATCATGATTTATGTTTGCTCAAAATGTCAGCTCACTAGGGAGAATATATAATGTGTTTATCAAGAATTCCAGAGAAAAATTGATGGATATGTTTATCTCTACTAGGCCAAATTTTGTCCTAGGGATTTAAATGTTTTAAGCAGAAAACCATTTGGAACCTAGTTAATTAGGTAATCATAGTTACTTTTGGAAAAAAGTATAAAAACTCAAAATGTTATCTCCTCTTAGCAAATGATATTTTATTGTTTTATTTTATTGATATAATTTTAAAACAAACTGCTGTACAAAGATATCAGATCACCATAACTAGACAGAAAGAAAATTTAAAAATAAAATTTTGTTGTTTTATCTGGTATCAAAAGTATTGAATTAAGACCAAAGAGCATATTAAAAATGATTAATATATACATATATTTTTAAATTTTTATATACATTTATGTTTATTTTTATGTGTAAGTATATATGTATGTATAATATATAGTGAAATCTGTTATATATCAGTTAGCTTTATCTAACCTTTTTTTAAAAAACTGAGGCTGGGAATTCCCTGGTGGCCCAGTGGTTAGGACTCTGTGCTTTCACTGTGAGGGCCTGGGTTCAGTCTCTGGCCAGGGAACTAAGATCCCACAAGCCGTGAGGCGCAGACAAAAAAATTAAAATTAAAACCAAAAAAAACCCTGAGGTATAATTGACAAACAAAATTATGTATATTTAAAGTGTACAGTGTGATGATTTGATGTACATATACATTGTGAGCTGATTGCTGTAATCAAGTTAATTAACATATCCATCTCATAGTTATCTTTTTTTTTTCCTTTTTTGGATGAGGATGCTTATACTCTCTTAACAAATTTCAAGTATACATATAATATTATGTGTAGTCACCATGCTGTACCTTAGATCCTCAGAATTTATTCATTTTATAGCTAAAAGTTTGTGCCCTTTGACTAATATCTCCCCATTTACTCTACCCCCACCCCCACCCCCAACTCTGGGCAACTCCCATTCTATCCTTGGTTTCTATGAGTTCAACATTTTTTTTTTTTTAAAGAGTCCACATGTAACTGAGATCAAACAGTATTTGTCTTTCTCTATCTGGCTTGTTTCACATAGCAAAATGCCCTCCAGGTTCATCCACATTGTCACAGATGACAAGATTTCTTTCTTTTTTATGACTGACTAATATTCCAGTGTGTGTGTGTGTGTGTGTGTGTGTGTGTGTGTGTGTGTGTATGCATTTCACCTTTTCTTTATCTGTTCATCTGTTAATGGTCACTTAGGTTGTCTCCGTATCTTGACTATTGTAAATAATGCCCCAGTGAATGTGGAGTACAGATACCTCTTCAAGATACTAATTTACTAATTTCACTTCCTTTGGGTATATTCCCAGAAGTGGGATTGCTGGGTCATATAGTACTATTTAAAATTTTTCGGGAACCTCTATACTGTCTTCCATAATGGCTGTACCAATTTACATTCCCACCAACAGTGTACAAGCGTTCCCTTTTCTTCATATCCTCAATATATTTGTCATCTCTTATCTTTTTGATAATAGACATCCTAATAGGTTTGAGGTGATATCTCATTGTGGTTTTGATTTGCATTTCCCTGATGATTGGTGATGTTGAGCACCTTTTCATGTGCCTGTTGGCCATTTTTGTTACCTCTGGAAAAATGTCTGTTTAAATCCTTTGCCCATTTTTAAATTGGAATTTTTTTTGTTGTTGTTCTTGGGTTGTATAATTTTTATATATTTTAGGTATTAATCCCTTATCAAATATATGGTTTGCACATATTTTCTCCCATTTCTTACACTGCCTTTTCATTTTGTTGATTGTTTCCTATACCATGCAGGAGCTTTTCAGTTTGATGTAGTCCCACTTGTTTATATTTGTTTTGTTGCCTGTGCTTTTGGTGTCATATTTAAAAAATCATTGCTTAGACCAATGTCAAGGAGATTTTCATCTATGCTTTGTTCTAGGAGATTTAGTTTCAGGTCCTACATTTAAGTTTTTAATCAATTTGAGTTTATTTTTGTGAGTTGTGTGAGATAGGGGTCTGATTTCATTTTTTTTGGCATATGGATATCCAGTTTTCCCAACATCATCTATTTCAGAGACTATCCTTTCCCCCCATTGTATGTTCTTGATGCCCTTGTCAAAGATTAGTTGGTCATATATGCATGGGTTTATTTTTGGGCTGTTGATTCTGTTCCACTGGTTTATATATCTGATTTTATGCCAGTACCATACTATTTTGATTACTTTAGCTTTAAAATATAGTTTGACATCAGGATGTGTGATGACACCAGCTCTGTTCTTCTTTCTCAAGATTGCTTTGTCTATTTGAGATCTTTAGTGGTTCCATATGAATTTTAAGATTTTTTTTCTATTTCTGTGAAAAATGTCATTGGAATTTTAATAGGAATTTCATTGCATCTGTAGATTGCTTTGGGTAGTATGGATATTTTAACAACATTAATTCTTCTAGTCCAAGAACAAGCAGTAGCTTTCCATTTAGGTGTTTTGTCTTCAATTTTTTTCATCAATATCTTATAGTTTCCAGTATAGATCTTTCACCTCCTTGGTTAAATTTATTCCTAAGTATTTAATTGTTTTTGATGCTATTGTAAATGGGATTGCTTTTAGATAACTCATTGTTAGTGTATCAAAATGCAGCTGATTTTTGCATGTTGATTGTGTATGCTACAACTTT
Organism: Globicephala melas; assembly: GCF_963455315.2. Classification (NCBI taxonomy): domain Eukaryota; kingdom Metazoa; phylum Chordata; class Mammalia; order Artiodactyla; family Delphinidae; genus Globicephala; species Globicephala melas. Next base: position 51,699,845 of record NC_083316.1, on the reverse strand, counting down.
AGTAAATTCATTTATTAGTTCTAACAGTTTTTTGGTAGGGTTGTTAGGTTTTTTGTATATAAGATTATGTCATCTGCAAACAGAGAATTTTACTTCTTCCTTTCTAATTTGGATACATTTTGTTTCCTTTTCTTGCCTAATTGCTCTGGCTAGGACTTCCAGTACTATATTGAATAAAAGTGGAAAGAGTGGGCATCCTTGTCTTCTTCCTAATCTTAGAGGAAAAGTTTTTAGACTTTCAACATTGAGTATAATGTTAGCTGTGGGCTCGTCATATATGGCCTTTGTTTTGTTGAGGTGTATTCCATCTATTCCTAATTTGTTGAGAGTTTTTATTATGAACAGCTGTTGAGTTTTGTCAAATACTTTTTCTACAGCTATTAAGATGATCATATGATTTTTATCCTTTATTCTGTTCATGTGGTGTATCAGATTTTTTGATTTGTGAATGTAGAACCATCCTTGCATCCTAGGGATGAATCCTACTTCATTGTGTATGATCCTTTCAAAACTCTGCTGCATTTGGTTTGCTAGTATTTTGTTTAGGACTTTTGCATCTATGTTCACCAGGGATATTGGCCTGTAATTTTGTTTCTTGTAGTATCCTTATTTGGCTTTGGTATCGGAGTAATTCTGGCCTCTTAAAATGACTTTGGAAATGTTCGTTTCTCTTCAATATTTGGGAAGAGTTTAAGAAGGGTTGGTATTATTCCTCTTTAAATGTTCTGTAGACATCACCAGTGAAGCCATCTAGTACTGGACTTTCTTTGTTGGGAGATTTTTGATTACTGATTTAATCTCCTTACTCATCATAGGTCTATGTGTTTTTTTATTTCTTCATGATTCAGTTGATAGGTTGTATGTTTCGAATAGTTTAGCCATTTCTTCTAGGTTATCCAATTTCTTGGTATATAATTGTTGGCTGTAGCCTCGTATGATCCTTTGTATTTATGTGGTATCAGTTTTAATGTCTCCTCTTTCATTACTCATTTTACTTATTTGAGTCTTCTCTCTTTTTTTCTTAGTTTAGCTAAAGGTTTGTCAATTTTGTTTATTTTTTTTCGGAAAACCAGGTCTTAGTTTTCTTGATCTTTTCTATTGGTCTTCTAACCTCTATTTCAATTATTTCTGTTCTGACCTTTGTTATTTCCTTCCTTCTACTAACTTTGGGCTTAGTTTGTTCTTCTTTTTCTATTTTCTGTAAGTTGTAAAGTTAGGTTGTTTGTCTGAGATATTTCCTTTTTCTAATGTAGTCATTTATTGCTGTAAACTTCCCTCATAGATACGCTTTTGCTGTATCCCATAAGTTTTGGTACATTGTTTTCCCATTTTTGTTTGTGTCAAGATAGTTTTTGATTATTCTTTTGATTTCTTCTTTGGTACATTGTTTGCACAGCAGTGTGTGTTTTAAAATTTCCATGTATTTCCTGCTTTTTTTCCTGTTGTTGGTATCTAGTTTCATACCATTGTGTTCATGATTTTAATCTCAAATTTGTTGACACTTGTTTTGTGACCTATTATATGATCTAGGCTGGAGAATGTTCCTGATGTGCTGGAGAAGAATGTGTATTCTGCTTCTGTTGCATGCAGTGTTCTGTACATGTCTGTTATGTCTGTTTGGTCTAAAATATAGTTCAAGTCCAACATTTTCTTATTGATTTTCTGTCTGAGTGATCTGTATGTCCATTGTTGAAACTGAGGTATTGAAGTTCCTTACTGTTATTGTATTGCTGCCTATTTCTGCCTTCTGATCTTCCAGTATTTGCTTAATACGTTAAGGTGCTCTGATTTTGGAGTACATATATATTTACAATTGTTGTATACTCTTGATGAATTGATCCCTTTATCATTATATCATGACCTTCTTCATCTCTTTTTCAGCTTTTGACTTAAAGTCTATTTTGTCTGATAATGAGTTTAACTATCCCTTTTCTATTTTGGTTTCCATTTGCATGAAATATCTTTTATATGTTTTTCCATCCCTTCACTTTCAGTCTATATGTATCCTTAAAGCTGAAGCATTTCTAGCTCTGGAGAAGGCCCAGCACTGTAGTCTTCATGCAGTTTCATCAGCTGAGCTAGCATTGATGAAGATTTCAGGGGTCCCCAACAGCCAAGGCTGCTTTTGTCTGCACCAGCAGCAAAGGCTGCTGGAGACCATCTGATATCTTTTTCTCACATAGGTCATGGTGCAGGGGATTTCTCTTGGTGCTGGGTCCAGCTTGGAAGAGCTTACACCAGTGCTGGTGTCTGATGTGTGGGCACCTGTGGAGCAGTCATGGAGCTGGGGACTGAAGTGCTAGTGCTTGCAGAGTGACAGCAGCTCTCGGGTTGGTGTGCTGGCTGTACCACAGCAGCAGTGATGTATGAGTTGCAGGTATGTGTGAAGTGGCCGTGAAGACGGAGTCTGAAGCATGAGTACATAGAGAGCAACAGTGGCACTTGGGTCCAGGCGCTGGCTAGCTTGAAGTGTGTGGAACAGAGACAGGGGTGGAGTCTGGAGCATGGATGCCACAGAGTGGCCCTAGATTGGGGCTCTGGAGTGTGGGAACAGGTGGAGCAGCTATGACTCTGGAGTCTGGGATGTGCTCAGGGTTGGGGAGTGCTGGAAGTTCTTTTCCTAGTCCAGCACAACAGCAGCTCCTTCTTGGGGTGGACACAGTGACATCTCCTTCCCCAGAATCTGTGGCAGCAATAGCTTTTGGCCACCTTGGTGGTAAAAACTGCCAGTATCCTCTGGAGCAAGCTGCTGGGGCTTGTGAAAACCAGCATTACGGTGTCTTCCGCTGTGAAAGCTTTGGCGAGTCCACAGCTGTTGTCAAGGCTCTTGAGGCTTGTGGCTGATAGTTCCCACCCTTCCTCTTTGTTCCTAGTTGCCTTTAGACATCTCCACTAAGCTGATCTCCCCAGTGATCCTTTCTATGCAGTTATTCTCCATTTTTTGCCCTACTATGTTACTGTAGGTTCTTAATCGTACTGTTGAGCCCTCCCAGGGCTACTTTCATTTGTGGATTGCTATCTAATTTTTGTTTTCTGTTGGGTGATGAAGGTTGATATCTTCTACTTCACCACCTTGCTGATATCATTCTCCTAGCTTTATTAAATCTTACTATTTTTGCCACATCATTGAGCAGTTTCATGTCACTTTCTAAAGTGATATACTTTTTTAAAAATAAAATTATTTATTTATTTTGGCTGCATTGGGTCTTCGTTGCTGCGTGCCAGCTTTCTCTAGTTGCTTTGAGCAGGGGCTACTCTTCATTGCAGTGCGCAGGCTTCTCGCTGCCGTAGCTTCTCTTGTTGTGGAGCACGGGCTCTAGGCACGTGGGCTTCAGTAGTTGTGGCACGTGGGCTTCAGTAGTTGTGGCTCGCGGGCTCTAGAGCTCAGGCTCAGTAGTTGTGTCAGGGCTTAGTTGCTCCACAGCATGTGGGATCTTCCTGGCCCAGGGCTTGAACCCGTGTCCCCTGCGTTTGCAGTCGGATTCTTAACCACTCCACCACCAGGGAAGCCCTAAAGTGATACACTTTAGAAACAATGGTTACTTCTCTATAGTGTATCAACTATACCTGACATTTTAGTTCTGAATACCAGAGTTAGTGCTATAATGTATACATTTTTTGAAATATGACCATATGATGCTTTATTGAATAATGGTGCTTTATTGAAACTGATCTTCCATTTTTGTGATCTGTTTTTAGTTAAAATATCAGTGGTAGTAACTTACATTGCTTGTTTCTATAGTCTAGATCTATTAGGCTTATCTGACAATTATTAGTGCCCATCTAAATCAACTTGACATTTATTAACTCTTTTAAAATAATGGACTATGACACTCTATAATTAGGTCAAGAAATGATTAATAGTTTGTACCTGATACTCTAGAAACAGAATTTAAGAAGAGAAAACAGAACTTAAATTCTGTAATCTACTTTTTGTCTCTATAGCTTTGCTTATTTTTAGACTTTTTGTATGAATGGAATCATACAATATACAGTCTTTTGTGACTGGCTTCTTTTACTTTGCATAGTGTTTTCAAGATTCATCCATGTTGTAGAACATACGAGGACGTCTTTCCTCTTATTAGCCTAAATTCTTGAAAATTCAAGATACAGATCTTTTAAGAGTGTCTCTGTTAATAGGCTATTCTTCAAAAAATGTACTTTATTTTCAATTTTTCATTAATGAAATGCATAGGGCATATAAATGCAACTCAAAGTACAGATGCAAAAATTGCACACCAAGTGACAGACATAATTTAGTCTTTAATTAAAATGAACATATTTATCCTCTTACGGGATCATGAGTATTTGCTTTGATGCTGCTGGATTTTAAAGGGATTAGAATTTCCAAAGTCAACTAATGTTTTCAGGTGGGAAATTAAAAATAGCTATAAAAATCATTTCTTGCTAAAACTTGGCCTGTAATGTGTGGATTTAAACAAGTTTTAAAAAAATTTTTAAAGAATATTTCAGAGTTATATATTGACTTTATGATTATATATTACAAACAGAGGAAAAGGAAATTAAATGTGGTACCTTAATATTTTTTTGGTATTCATTTATGGATTTTTTTTTTAATCCTTAAGGAAATGCCAGTTAAATTTTTTATGAAGTATTACTGAGCTTTTAAGAATATGCTAGGTTTACAGGCAGCAGGGGAATCTTGAGTTTGGGTTGTGGATGTATTGGTTTTGGTATTTGAACATTTTGAAGCATTTATTATTCTCTTGCCACTCTGGCTCTACCATTCTTACCTATCCCCACTGCCTATACCTTTCTTCCTCCTTTTTCAGGTTTTTCTTTCTTTCTTTCTTTCTTCATCCCTGGTTTGTTTGCTCCTTACGCAGATGTGTTTATCTAGATTCAGCTTCCATTCCAATCTAGGATTATGACACACTTCAGTGACTTTAATTTTTGTGCAGTCTGGGACACTTTAAGAGTGAAAGAGTGTACCATTGGCAGTTTTGCCTAGATAATAGGCACAAACGAGGACCAGGTAAAACAGGATTATGGTCATCCCAGGCATTACATATGTTTGCTTGTTAAACTTTGATTTAAAAATGCAAATAAGAAGATAACTTTTCCTTCAATGCCTAAGGTTGACTAAATAGCATGCAATTTAGTAAATTATATTTGTACACATCTTGGCTACAACTGTTCTTTTTTTGTAATGGGCATCATTAAGTAGTTAAATCAAAGAAGGATGTGTTGTAATCAACACAACTTTAATGAATAGTAAGTAAATATTTATGTTGTTTTTATGGATGTATTTGTGCAGTTGTTTGTTATGTGCCAAATACTTGGTACTTTTCAGAATTATATTTAATCATTTAAACCTCACAATAACTGCATGAGATAGGTTCTATTATTATCTCTATTTTATAGATGAGGAAACGGAGGCATGAAGAAGTTAAATGTTTGGCAAGCTAACACATTAATTAGAAGACCCAGAATTTAAACCAGGTAGTCTGGCTCCAGAGTCCTTTTAGAGAAATTATAAGGGTGTTCAACAAAAATTAATGCAGAGATACTTTACTAATATTGGTACCCATGGTAGGCAGTCTTCTAAGATGGCCCCCGATGATCTCTGCCTCCTGATGTTCAGGACTTTGTGTAATCCCCTCCTCTTGGGTTTGGGCTGGACCTCGTGGATTGACATCTTAACAATGAGAATTCTTCCTACCTACAGCCAAGGTATATCTCTCCATTTGTTTAGGTCTTTTTTAATTTCTCAGCAATTTTTGTGGTTTTCAGTGTTTTCACACCTCTTGTCCTTTCTTTGATGTTATTGTAAATGGCACTTAAAAAAATTAACTTATTAATTGTTCGTCATGAGTATATAAAAATGCAGTTGATTTTGTAAAATTGTGCTAAGTTTATTTATTACTTTAAGTAGCTTTTTAAAGATTCCAATGGTATTTTCTACAAAGATGATCATGTGTTTTGAGATTAAAGATAGTTTTACTTCTTCCTTTTAATCATAAAAGACATTTCTTTCTTGGCTTATTTCACTGCTAGACCCTCTAGTACAATGTGGAATAAGGTGGCAATAGCAGACATCAGTGTCTTGTTCCTGATCTTAGTGAGAAAGCATTCTGTCTTTCATCATTAAATGTGATGCTAGCTCTAGGGTTTTTGTAAATGACCTTTATCAGGCTGACAAAATTCCCTTCTATACCTAGTTTGCTGAGAATTTTTATCAAGAATGGATGTTGGATTTTGTCAAATGCTTTTTCTGCATCTATTGAGATGATCATATATATGGTTTTTCGTTTTTTAGTTTAATACAGTGAATTGCATTGATTGGTTTAGAATGTTACCTCAACTTTGAATTTCTGAGATAAACCCAATTTGGTCATGATGTATTATTCTTTTAATATATCATTAGATATGACTTGCCAAAATTTTGTTTATAGTTTTTTGCATCTATATGTATGAAGGCTATTGTTCAGTAGTTTTTTTTTTTTAATAATGTCTTTGTCCGATTTTGGTATTGGGGGGTAATGTTAACCTCACAGAATGAGTTAGAGAATATTTTCTCCTTTTCAGTCTTCTGGAAAAACTCATGTAGAATTGGTATTACTTCACTATAAATGTTTTATAGAATTCACAAATGAAGCTATCTGGACCTGGAATTTTCTTTATGGGGTGATTTTTAACTACCAATTCAAGGTGTTTAGGAGATATAGGGCTATTAAGGTCATCTTATTCAGTGTGCTTTGGTAGTTTGAGTCTTTCAAGAATGTATTTCATCTAAATTGTAGCATGTATTGACAAAGTTGTTCATGATGGCTTCTTATTATCCTTTTAAATAGGTACCTGGTAGGGAGGCCCAGTAATAATTTGGAGATATTATTAACTGTATGTTAGGTACAAGCAGGTTTTGAGAAGACAAAGTATAGTGGAATCATAGAAGCAGTACCTAATTTTACATGAAAGTATAATATTTCTTCAGGGACCTGAAAGTTTAATAGGAATTTGGATAAATAATAGGTGCTTGTTCAAGAAAGAAGCACTGCATGTGCAATGATATAAAATGTGAGAGAGAAAACTGGGGAAACTAAAAGTTCATTTGGGTAACTAAAGTGCAGTATTTTTATGGTAGAAAATGTAGGTAAGGTTGGGAAGGTAGAAATTCATTCACTGATTCATTCATTCAAGCTATATTTATTAAATTGATAATATGTCATGCTGCTGTGTATATATTTGCCTTATTTATGAGTATTTAAATTGATTTATTTTGTTTTTTAATTAATTAATTAATTTTATTTTTTAATTTTTTGGCTGTGCTGGGTCTTTGTTGCTGCTCAGGGGCTTTCCCTAGTTGCGGTGAGCAGGGGCTACTCTTCGTTGTGGTGCGCGGGCTTCTCATTGTGGTGGCTTCTCTTGTTGTGGAGCATGGGCTCTAGGCACGTGGGCTTCAGTAGTTGTGGCACACGGGCTCAGCAGTTGTGGCACACGGGCTTAGTTGCTCTGCGGCATGTGGGATCTTCCCGGACCAGGGCTTGAACCTGTTGTCCCCTGCATTGGTAGGCGGATTCTTAATCACTGTGCCACCAGGAAAGTCCTGTTTATTTTTTAATTATTAAAAACAATGGAATTCTCTTTGTACACAGGTACAAGTATGTCCATACTATGCAATGCTAATCCAGAGTATATGGACATGGAAAATTCTTCATGACATAAAATAAAGCAAGGCAACAAAGTTACAGAGTAATGCATAAAGCATTATTTCTTTTATTTTTAGAGAATCAACAAAACTAGTAAAAAAAATTTAGCTTTTATTTTATTTACATAGTGGATGTTTCTGGAGAAATTTAAGCAGAAAAGTGACATGAACAAATTCAAAAAATGTCCCTGGAAGGGTTGTAAAGGATAGATGATTTTGTGTGTGTGTGTGTGTGTGTGTGTGTGTGTGATTAAGTGCTAATATATGCAAAGCAGTGAACAATGGGTAGAAAAAATTCAGTGCCTCTTTTCTCTCCCATTCAGAAAGGCTTTTTAGAACCATTTGAATTAGCATTTCACTTTTCTTTTTTTTCTTATCCCAAAGAATTGAATGCCAGCCAAAAATCTTTGAGTTCTTGTATTGGAAGATGAGGACTTCTTGACGAGTGAGGTAAAAGGGTAAAGGAGAAAGAGAAAAAGGAGATTTGGGGCTTAAAGAAGCGGGGGAAACTCCACTTGGAAACATTTATGATGAGTTCTTCCTCTTCTTTTGGTTAAATTTTCACACTGGATTCTTTTGGGACAATATTTACTAAATTGGCTTTATCTTTCTTACCCCACTCCCCCCAAATTTATCAAAAATCAGCATCCCTGTAAATGATACCTTTCTCATTTCATAAATTCTCAACACCTTAATAATAAGCCAGTGTTAAAGAAATGTTGATAGAAATAATTTTGGAACATCCTTCTAGAATAAGAAAAAAGTAGTGTTTGTGTCTTTTACCAATTTCTCTCACAATCTCTTCTCAGCTTACATTTTACTTTTAGTGATCTCATTTATTTTCATAATTTTAAGTAACATCTATATGGTTAGGTACATCTATACAGATTTTTTTTTTAACATCTTTATTGGAGTATAATTGCTTTACAATGGTGTGTTAATTTCTGCTTTATAACAAAGTGAATCCACTATACATGTACGTATATCCCCATATCTCCTCCCTCTTGCGTCTCCCTCCCACCCTCCCTATCCCACCCCTTTAGGTGGTCACAAAGCACCGAGCTGATCTCCCTGTGCTATGCGGCTGCTTCCCACTAGCTATCTATTTTACATTTGGTAGTGTATGTATATCAGTGCTACTCTCTCTCTTCACTTACCCTTCCCCCTCCCGGTGTCCTCAAGTCCATTCTCTATGTCTGCGTCTTTATTCCTGTCCTGCCCCTAGGTTCATCAGAACCAGTTTTTTCTTTTCTTTTTTTTTAGATTCCGTTAAGCACCATTTATATTTAAATATACATCTTCAGCCCAGACCCCTCCCCTAAACTCTGTATTTGTGTATCGAGTTGCCTAATTTACATCTCCATGCATCTCAAACTTCACATGTCCTAAACCAAATTCCTAATCTTTCCTTTAAACCTGATCTTTCTGCAGCTTTTCTTATTTCAGGTTGTCCCTGAATGGCAATAACAGTATTTTTTCCTGTCATAAAAAGCAAAAGAGGTTCCAATTTGGAAACTAATATTGAGAAATTAATAACTTGACCCTGGGAAATTAGTATATATTAAGTTCAGCTCTCAGAATTTTCAAGCATTTCCTCTGTTTCCTTGCTTTGAATTGATATTTTTTGTTTGCTAATCTCCCATATCTTTGTTCCTGGTTCCTAATAGTTTACATATGTTGTGAGCTATGTTAGCAGAACCTACACTCTTAAAAACACTATTAAGAGAGAAGAAGATGAATTATAGTTCTTGCAAAGGTATATGATGTATTTAGGGGATCCAGCCAACCAGTCCATTTCTCTGGAGTTCTAGGTTTAAGTTTCCAAATGGGTTTAAGTGCCTGACAGATACACTTGAAATGATATAGTAACTTTTCAGAAGTTCCTTCATAAAATAAACTGTTTCTACATTTTACTATTGATAAAGGATAATTGAGAAAGCAAAGACTAAGAGATTTATATAGGGCTTTATAGGGCTGCAGTGGAAAGACTGGAAAAAAGAAATAGGTAAGTGATGTAAAAATAATCCTGAGATGTAAAGAAATTGTTATCTCTTCCAAGAATATCATAAAGCTGCATTTATTCATTCACTGAGACATTCAACAACACTTATTAACATATATTCAACATTTATTGAGTGCTTACTGTGTGTAAATTGTTGGGATCACAATGACTAAGATAAAAGTCTGAGCCCTTAGCTTTCACTCAACAGAGAGAAATAGATTATGAATAAGTAAACAAACAAATGTATGTGCTATGTATAGAGATAAACTATGTAAGGTAGTAGAAAAGTCTCTTTAATAAGATGACTGGATTTAAAAGTTCTGAAGGATGAGGCTTCCCTGGTGGTGCAGTGGTTGAGAGTCTGCCTGCCGATGCAGGGGACACGGGTTCGTGCCCCGGCCCGGGAAGATCCCACATGCCGCGGAGCGGCTGGGCCCGTGAGCCATGGCCGCTGAGCCTGCGCGTCCACAGCCTGTGCTCCGCAGCGGGAGAGGCCACAACAGTGAGAGGCCCGCGTACCGCAAAAAAAAAAAAAAGTTCTAAAAGATGAAGAGTTAGCCTACTGGAGGAGGACATGACAAGGGCATGTGTTTTAGGCAAAAGAAACAGCACATGCAAATAATAAACACTAGTAGGTAAAATAGGTGGTAAAGAGTTTAGTTTGTATGAGAATATTTGCTACAAGTGCAAGCACAGTCACTCTTTTTCCCCTGTTTATTTTTGCTTTCTCTTTCTTTGAGCACCCTTGGCTGTCTGTTCATATTGAAAAAATGCTAATTGGGAACCATATTTACATTGGGTAGGGCTTGTTGAGGAGGCTTTCCCTTAGGGTGGTACAAGTGGTGTGACTTTTTTCGTGGGAGCAAAAGTGTCAGTGTCTATGGCTCTTTTCTGTGAGACCATTCCGTTTCTCCAGAAAATAACCTAACAGTTTCCTGCCTAATTGCAAATGTTCTGAAAGCAAGATGGAGGATGGGGTGGAAAGGTTCGATGTAAGCACTCTCAGTTTTTTCAGCATTGGGCTTTAAACTTTGCCTGCCACTGGGTAAGATATCCTTGAAACTGAGCCTCTCTAGTTTCATTTCTTCAGAGAACAAAACTGGAGGTTAGGGGTGTGAAGGAGGGCGATTTTCTAGACTTGTAGAAATAGCTAATCTTTTGCATACAGATTTTCAAACCAATCCCAGTTTTCAGCCTCTCGTCTCAGTCTTTTCAAAGGTGGTTAATTTTTAATTTTCCATTTCCTTTTAGCAAAGATAATTTATTTAAATCATTCAGAAATATAGAACTAATGTTGATAATGATAGCTGAAGTTAGCTATCATATGATAGTTAATATATCAACTGATATTGATAGTGATGTATGTGGAATAGACAAAATTTGTAAAATTCAAGATAAATTATTAAGTGTAGTTTTGTGACTTCATGGAAGGTACCATGGTAACACCTTAATTGTTGAGTAACAGTTGTTAAAATACCTACTTTCTTAAAATACTACCTATAAAATCAGACATGATTGGAATACATAGTATGTAATAGCAGTTTCTAATTTTGTTTATAAAATCTTGATTATTCAAATAGAATTACTGTGTATTTTTTCTATGGCAAATGTATTACTAGCCTTCCATTTTATTGACTTTCTTTTAAAATAGCCCCAATTTAGTGATTTAATTTTAATTTTGTCTTGTTACTTAGGGTTGGTTAGTTATGATTAATCCTTCAGTAGTGTAATGGTAAAAATATAATGTATACAGTAAATTTATTTTTATTGCCCATTGACCCTGTTCCTTCCCATGGCAATTCTTCACTTTCTCAATTTTTTTCTTAAGTATTTTGGTTGTGATCCTTAGTCTAGTTAGAAAGAAAGCTTTGATTTCCTACTTTTTGTACAAGTGTCAATTCAATATAGACTGAGCATCCCTTTGGACTTCTGCCAGGTAAACTCTAGGAAGTCATCAGGATTACCACGTAGCAAGGTACTTTGCTGTGTCACAGGGTCCTCAGGAAAATTCAAATATGTAAAATAAGTTAATAGCTTCCAGAAAAAAGCAAGTATATTATCTACCCAACTTGGGTGCAGCATGTAAACTACTGAGTCATTTCAGTGCTTCTCAGGCAAGTACTACTTGAAGCCCTATATCTCTGCTCTGGCTTTCTTCCTTTGGCATGTAAGTACTTTTACTTTTTCATAGAGTTTGTAGACGAATAATGATTATATTCATGGGTCTGAATATTTAGTAAATGAAAGGTGACTAAAAATAATAACACTTTCTCAGTGTGTGCTTAGTGAACCTTTCTAGTGGGAATAGAGGCAATGATTAAAATGACTTTCAAGTCATGATTTTTGAGCTTCTTAAGTACACTTGTTATATTACATCTCCTTTTTCATAAATAATTTCTTAAAACAAGAGAAGTTTGTAATCAAAATTCTTATATTAATTGTGATTAGAATTTTGATTAGTTATGTTTTCTTGTTTTCAAAACGTATCCTTTTTTTTTTTCTAGAAGTATAGCTTTAAATTAAAGACAAAAAATTTTTTTTCAAATACTGTTCTGAGTCATACTGGCATTTTGATTTATACCTGCATTTAGTGTATTTGGTTATCTGTCTACTCTTACTTTAAACTTTGGGTTTTTTGTATACCAAATATACATTTTCCTGTCAGTAAGCTCTCTTTTCTACCAGTGCTGTTTTTGCGCTTTTTGTAAACCAGTTATGTTTGCCACTTACAGTAATCAGTTACAGTTTTAGAAATCAGTGCATTTATAGAAGAAACCAAAACATAGTTGTCTTACTTCTTCTGGATTGGGTTTTTTTGGTTACAATTTTATTAGATACTATCCACAGACCATACAGTTCACCCTTTTAAAGTATACAGTTCAATGGTTTTTAGTATATTCACAGAGTTGTGCAACCATCACCACAGTGTATTGATTGAGTTGTTTGCTTATTTCTTTTTATTTTTTATTTCCCCCCTCTCCTCTATTTGTATGAAAGTTATATATTTCATTTTTATGCTTTTAATGGTTACTCTTGAAATTTTATCAAGCATACTTAACACAGTAAAGCTAACCAGTATTATTTTTTGCTGAACAAATCAAAACATTAAAACATCTAGGTATGACCACTCCTCTTGACTTCTATGATATTGTTCTGTATTATTATTTCTAATTTCTTTTTAATTGCACAAACTAGACACTACCACCACAATGCCACCATCACCACTTTCCCTATCGTCATCATTGCAATTTTTATATAGATAACTGTTGTTTTTACTTATTTACATATGTACCAGTTCCTTTCTTCACTATACTGCCTTGCATATTAGGGATTATTTTCCTGTTTCCTGAAGTGCATTTTTAGAAGTTTCTTTAGAGAAAGTCTGTAGTAAACTTTCTCTATCTTTGATCTGGAAATGTCTTTATTTTGCCTTAGACTTTGAAAGATAGTTTTGCTGAGTTCACAATAGTTAGTTAGGTTGATAGTTACTTTCTCTCAACGTTTTGAAAATAATATTTTATTCTCTTTTGGTTCCTACTGTTGCTGGTAAGATGTGTGAGGTGTGTGATCAATCTTTTTAACTGTCAGGTTCTTCTCTGTATCTTTGCCCTTCTGAATTTCTCTTAAGGAATATATTTCTAGGTATTTATCTTGGTTAATATAGAATGTACTTTTGTATCTGTGGATTTGTATATTTCATCACTGCTGGAAGTTTATCAGGTATTTGATTTTCAAATATAGGGTGTTTTTTTTTTTGCGGTACACTAGGGGTTTTTTTAACCTTATTTCCTCCTGGGTCTCTTTAGATGTATGTTTAACCTTATCATTTAACCTTCTGTTCTTTTAATCTTTTTTTTTTTCCCTGTAATTTTATCTACTGTGTCTTTGTGCTACAGTCTGGGTAATTTTTTCATAACAACAGTTCCTAATTCTCACTTCAACTGTGATTAATATTCTGTTTAACTCATTCACAGATTTTTTATTTTATTTTTTTAAATAAACTTATTTATTTATTTTTGGCTGCATTGGGTCTTCGTTGCTGTGCACGGGCTTTCTGTAGTTGCAGAGAGTGGGGGCTACTCTTCGTTGTGGTACATGGGCTTCTCATTGTGGTGGCTTCTCCTGTTGCGGAGCATGGGCTCTATGTGTGTGGGCTTCAGTAGTTGTGGCATGTGGGCTCAGTAGTTTTGACATGTGGGCTCAGTAGTTGTGGCTAGTGGGCTCTAGAGCTCAGGCTCAGTAGTTGTGGTACACAGGCTTAGTTGCTCCACGGCATGTGGGATCTTACTGGACCAGGGTTCGAACCCATGTCCCCTGCATTGGCAGGCAGATCTTAACCACTGCACAACCAGGGAAGTCCCAGTTTTTTTGCTTAAAATTATAAATTTTTTTTTTCTTTTTTTTAGAAGTTCTCTTTTTCCTTAAGTCTGCCTACTCTTTTTCCTGGCTTTTAAGATACTTAATTTCATTTTTCTGTTTTTAACATTTTACATTCACTTTCATTTTTTCATATATCTAGTTCCCTATGTAAAATAGAAAATAGATTAATCTTGAATCTAATTGAAACCATTAGTAAATTTCCCTTTCCTTTTTAAAGTTTATTTATCACTTAAGAATAAAGTAATGATATTTTAGGAATGATAATGGCTAAATTGCACTAAAATGTACTGTATCCATTCATTGTTATACTATTCAGTCATAAAAAGGAATGAAGATATGATTCATGCTACAGTATTGATGAACATTGAAAGCATACTATGTGAAAGAAAACAAATAGGCTGTATCTATATTATATGGTTCCATTTATATGAAATGTCCAGAATAAGAAAAATATAGAAACAGAATATAGATTAGGTGTTGCTTAGGCCTGGGAAGAAATAGAGAGTGACTGCTAATGGGTACAGGATTTCTTTTGCTATGATGATAAAAATGTTCTGGAATTAGATATCAGTGGTGGTTGCACCACTTTGTGAATATACTAAAGTAACAGAATTGTACACTTCTAAAAGGTGAATTTTATGGCATATTGATTCTATCTAAGTTTTAAAAATAAACAAAAAAGTGGGGGATAAAGTTAGAAAGATAGACTGGAGTCAGATGGTAAAATTTTTTATTGTTGATTTATAATAGTTTTTTATATATTCTATATACTAGACTCTTACAAAATATATGATCCACCAATATTTTTTTCCCCATTCTCTGGATTGTCTTTTCACTTTTTTCGTAGTGTTTTTTGAAGCCCAAAAGTTTGAAATTTTAATGAACTCCAAATTACTTTTTCTTTGGTTCTTGTGCTTTTGGTGTCATATCTAAGAAACCAAAGGTGAATACAAGGTCACAGAGATTTAATCTATGTTTTCTTCTAAAATTTCTAAAAATTTTCTTCTAATATTATTTAGCTCTTACACTTAAATCTTTGATCCATTTTGAGTTCATATTTGTATGATCAGAGGTAAGGGCAAAGTACACTTCTTATCCTTCATGTCTACAAAACACATTTTCATAATTTTTGCCTTTTTTTGGAAGTGTTCCTGCACTTGAGCTAGTCTTCTCCCCTTCTGAATCATCTCCAAATTCTATCTGTCTTTTATGGCTTGTTCAAATGCTTAGAAATCCTTTTTAAATTTGTTTCCTTTATCCCCCCAAGAAACCAAAAATAATCACGTCTCTCATATGGCTTTATCTATGTTCTTCTTACAATATGTTTGTCACTTTGCATCTAATATTATAGTTATTTATGAAAATCTATTAGCATTCCCTCCCTTAGGGCAAGTTCATAGTTTGATTTCTTTTTCATAGTTTAGCATTTAGTATTGATAAATATATATCTGTGAATTGAACTATATAACAGACTATAGAGGAGGCAAAAGGAAATTATAATTGTTTAGAGAAGGAATAAGGTTAATCTAAAACACTAGTAGAATAGCAGTCTTCAATGACCATTGAACTTATAGAGTGTGTGTTTAGTTGTTTCTTAATTAATCGTATTGCTTTAATGTAAGAAAAGGGTATACCTTTATTGTAAAATTACTTTTACTTTATGGAATCAAGTTACAAATGCAGTTTTTTCTGGGGTTAAATATGGAAGACATTAGATGAACACATTCTTTGGGGATGGAAAGGAATCTTTCATTTTATAATTTAACTGGCTAATTAGGAATGATTAATAATATTGCTTATATTTTTTCTACTTTTAAATATTAATCTTCTTTTACAAATGGTCATTTATAGATAATGATGAAACAAGTTTGCTTAAAAAAATTTCCCTGCAGTGCTTATTATTGGACATGTTTCTGGAAAACCTGAGTAATAACATTGCCCTACTGAAGAAAATTGCCTGGGAAAACTATGACTGACAACTTATGCTAAGGTTTGCAATCTTGCATAGGTATCATGCCAAGTTTTCATTTATTCACTTTCTTGAAAGTGGAAAGAGACTTAGGAAAATATAGGCTTACCGCCGAGTTCCTTTAGAGAAACCATTGTCATCTGAGAGGATGTCCCACTGGGCCTGCCTATAGTTGTAGCCCGTGATTCTTTAAGAAGATATGGAGACCTGTTGCTAGGTTTTATAAGGTCATTTTGAGAGGCTACAGATTGATCAAAGCTACAGGTTCTTCCTTTGGTGCTACAGAGAAGTAAATACAGTTCTATGAACTTTGATTTTTAATGTGTAGTTTAGGGCTATTTATTAGCAAACTCTTAAGCAAGTTATAAAGGTTTGTGAAAACTTGATATTCATAAAATTAAGCAACATAGTAGAAAGTACTGAGATATACATAATTAGGGACTTGTAAACTAACATTAAACAGTTTCCAGCTGCAAATAGTTGGATTTTCAGAAAAACACTTTATTAGTGTTGTTTTGAATGGTTTTCAATAAATTAGTTGTTGCTTTTCAATTACATTATTAATTTAGTTTTATTTAATTAATTTGGTTATTTGGTATCAAATATGTACTTTGCATAAACAATCTTTTCTTTTTGCTTTTGATGTATGATAACTATCATATATCTCAATATGAATCATCTATATCTTTATTGCTAAAGCAGGTGTATATAAATTATATATACATCTTCTCCAAGTTTATTTGTGTAGGCATATTGGTGATGTGTGCTATGAATGTATAACATGTAAATAGTTTACAGCATACTGTCAAGGTAAGAGTAATAAGATTATTTCCTTAAAATATTTATAGGACATTGTTTTACACTATAAAATTATGTGTGTATGGTCAAGTAATATGTGTATGTGTGCTTGCACAAAAAAGTAGTTATACATGACTTTACAATCGTAATTCACTCTTCCAAGGACTAGCTGTTAATAAGTGAGGCTCTGAATTCATGTTTGTCGTTCTACTATTACAATTTAATTTCTTGGTTCTTAAAGGCTTTTAGCATTTGATATTCCTGTTTTCACTTTTGAAAATATATATTCTCCCAGAATGTATCACATTGTAATCATTTGTTGCATTAAAGATGTCCCTTGCTTTTCCTGTGTGTCCTTGGACAAATTACCTCTTGTACTTAATGTTCCTCACCTATAAAATAGGGATTATAATAATGACCTACCTCATAGAGTTATTATGAAGATTAAATAATTCTTGTAAGTATTTTAGAACAATGCCTGGTACAAATTAACACTCAATAAATGATAGCTATTATTAATATTTAGCACCCTAGTGAGATTAATTGACTTGTAGGAGACTTACAAATGGAATTCATTGTAGGGCAGCTCTAATTCCCTACTTCCCCATCCTTAGGGGCATAGTAAAGTGATCTACAGGAGAATCTAGATTTTAGCTTGTGACAACCTTCAACAAATGCATAATTTCTTTCAAGGCTTCTGTGCACCTGTTACTCCATAATATATCCATGTTTATTTTAATAATAAATAATTTCAGTTAACATTTAAATTGTTTTTCTCTCTTCCCCAATGTACCCCTATCTTTGAATAAAATTGAATCAGCAGGAAGATGCACCATATTTATCTTATGATTTTGCCTACCTAAATCTGATTACCTTCTTAAGGCCCAGCCTCCAAGTACCATCAAATTGGGGCTTAGGGCTTCAACATATGAATTTTGGGGAGGACACAAACCTTCAGTCTACAGCATAAGAAAAAATAATGCTAACAACTATTATTAGCTCTAATTTATATCTGTAATTCATTCAACTTAATGAGTTATGCATTGTTCAATATAAACTGTTAAGAGTAACATGACTGAATTTGTATGTAATAATAATTTATATAAGAATAAATGTTATTTTTCATGGTACACAGACATGTTTCTTAGTTGGTTACCAGCAATGTCTGGGACTTGAGCACTTGTGACATGTCCAAATTTGTCACTGGGACTCCCAACTTCTCTTTTTGATGCCCTTTCTCCCTCTTCCCTTGCTCACAGTATTGCCTGAGAGCATAAGTATGTTTTTAGGAAAGAATATGATAAATTAACCAAATGGAGTTGTAAATAATTTTCTGAAATTATAAATACTATGTTTTCTCTTCTTAGAGTATGTGATTTTCATAGAGGCCAAAGCCTTTAAGTAACCTACAGTGCTTATATTAAAAAATTGAGTCAAATATATTTCCTTAATTCATTGATTAATTAATATCAATACTAAAATGTGAAAGCTTATTAGAACTTTTGATATATCACATCTGGATATAATGGACAACTTGGATGAAGACTTTTAAGCAGTGATTTTAAATTGGGATAATGTGTAATATTCATGAATTTATTTTTATCAAGCCCTTATGTACTATGCATTCTAAGAGCTGAAGTACAACAGTGAACAAACAAAATTCCTGCTGTCTTTGGGAGAGCTTGCATTTAAGTTGGGGACACAGATGAAAAGCAAGATAAATGAATACAGAATAAGTTAGCTAGTAATAAATGCATGAAGATATTAGAATCTTGAAAGTCCATCCTGTGTTTATGTATGTGTGTGGGAATCACTGTTTTATACAGTGTGATCAGGAGGCTTCTTGTAAGGTGAAATTTAATTTTAGAGACTCAGTTGAAGTGATAGAGTAAGTCAGGTGGATACTTGTAGGTATTAGGAGAAAAGCCTCTGGTCAAATGATACAGGGAGAATAAAGGCCTTGAGGCAGGAGCAAGCTAAACATATTCAAGGGAAAACCAAGGGACCAGTGTAGCAGGAGCTGAGTAAATGATGGGGATGGGGAGGGAGGTAGAAGGTAAGATCAGAGATGTTCATGGACTAGATCTTTTATGAACTTGGAGATCTTGTATGAACTTGGAGATGTTCATGGACTAGATCTTGTATGAACTTGGAGACCATGGTAAAGATAGTATTTTACTGAGTGAGAGAGAAAGGCACTGCAAAATCATTTTGACTTCTAGGTGGATAACATGCTGTAAAAAGAGCAAGGATGAAAGCCAAGTTACCAGTTAAAAGTTATTGAGCATTTCCAGTCAGACATGATAGGAGATTGAACCAGTTTCGTGGCAGTGGAGTCGCATTCTAAATATATGCTTAGAAGGCAGAGTTAATAGATTTTTGCCAGTGTATTGAATAGGGGCTAGGGGCATCAGAGAAAGAGAGCAGTAAATGAAAGCTCCAAAGTTTTATACTGACTAACTGGTTGAATGGAGTTACTTTTTAAAAACATGTTTATTGGAGTATAATTGCTTTACAACGTTGTGTTAGTTTCTGCTGTATAACAAAGTGAATCAGCTATATGTGTATATATATCCCCATATCCTCCCACCCTCCCTATCCTACCCCTCTAGATGATCACAAAGCACCAAGCTGATCTCCCTGTGCTATGCAGCTGCTTCCCACTAGCTATCTGTTTTACATTTGGTAGTGTATATATGTCCATGCCACTCTCTCACTTCATCCCAGCTTACTCTTCCCCCTCCCCGTGTCCTCAAGTCAATTCTCTACGTCTGCGTCTTTATTCCTGTCCTGCCCCTAGGTTCATCAGAACCATTGTTTTTTCTTTTTTTAGATTCCGCATATATGTGTTAGCATACGGTATTTGTTTCTCTCTTTCTGACTTACTTCACTCTGTATGACAGACTCTAGGTCCATCCACCTCACTACAAATAACTCAATTTCATTTCTTTTTATGGCTGAGTAATATTCCATTGTATATATGTGCCACATCTTCTTTATCCATTCATCTGTTGATGGACACTTAGGTTGCTTCCATGTTCTGGCTATTGTAAATAGTTCTGCAATGAACATTTTGGTACATGACTCTTTTTGAATTATGGTTTTCTCAGGGTATATGCCCAGTAGTGGGATGGCTGGGTCATATGGTAGTTCTATTTTTAGTTTTTTAAGGAACGTCCATACTGTTCTCCATAGTGGCTGTATCAATTTACATTCCCACCAACAGTGCAGGAGGGTTCCCTTTTCTCCACACCCTCTCCAGCATTTATTGTTTGTAGACTTTTTGATGATGGCCATTCTGACTGGTATGAGGTGATACCTCATTGTAGTTTTGATTTGCATTTCTCTAATGATTAGTGATGTTGAGCATCCTTTCATGTGTTTGTTGGCAATCTGACTTCTTTGGAGAAATGTCTATTTAGGTTTTCTGCCCAGTTTTGGATTGGGTTGTTTTCTTTTTTTTGATATTGAGCTGCATGAGCTCCTTGAATATTTTAGAAATTAATCCTTTGTCAGTTTGTTCGTTTGCAAATATTTTCTCCCATTCTGAGGGTTGGCTTTTCATCTTATTTATGGTTTCCTTTGCTGTGCAAAAGCTTTTAAGTTTCATTAGGCCCCATTTGTTTATTTTTTTTTTATCTCCATTTCTCTAGGAGGTGTGTCAAAAAGGATCTTGCTGTGATTTATGTCATGGAGTGTTATGTTTTCCTCTAAGAGTTTTATAGTGTCTGGCCTTACATTTAGGTCTTTAATCCATTTTGAGTTTATTTTTGTGTATGGTGTTAGGAAGAGTTCTAATTTCATTCTTTTACATGTAGCTGCCCAGTTTTCCAAGCACCACTTATTGAAGAGGCTGTCTTTTCTCCATTGTATATTCTTGCCTCCTTTATCAAAGATAAGGTGACCATATGTGCATGAGTTTATCTCTGGGCTTTCTATCCTGTTCCATTGATCTATATTTCTGTTTTTGTGCCAGTACCATACCGTCTTGATTACTGTAGCTTTGTAGTATAGTCTGAAGTCAGGGAGCCTGATTCCTCCAGCTCCATTTTTCTTTCTCAGGATTGCTTTGGTTATTCAGGGTCTTTCATGTTTCCATACAATTTCTGAAATTTTTTGCCCTCGTTCTATGAAAAATGCCATTGGTAGTTTGATAGGGATTGCACTGAATCTGTAGATTGCTTTGGGTAGTGTAGTCATTTTCACAATGTTGATTCTTCCAATCCAAGAACATGGTATATCGCTCCATCTGTTTGTATCATCTCTAATTTCTTTCACCAGTGTCTTACCGTTTTCTGCATATAAACTTACCTATGGAGTCGCTTTTTTACAAGAGATGGGGAAACAGGCTTGAGGAACAGGTTTGTAGAGAAAGATCAAGAGTTCCTTGTCTTGCTAATTTTAAGATGCTTACTAAATAGCCGAGAGGAAATGTCAAGATACACAGGTCTGGATTTTAGTAGGCAAAATAGCACTGTAGTTAAACATTTGAGAGACTTGAGTATATAAATTGTATTTAAACTTGTTGAGCTGGATTAGGTCATTCAGGAAGTAAGCACATGTAGAGAAAAGAAGTGGTCCAAAGATTGAGTCTGGATTACTTAGTGTTTAGCGGTCAAAGAGAAGAAGAAAAAAATCAGGAAAGGAAACTGAGAAAAAGCAACCAGTGAGGTAGGAGGACCAAGAGAGTGTGGTGTTCTGGAAGACAAGTGAAGAGAATGTTTCAAGGAGGAGAGCATGGTCAGCTATATCAAATGTTCCTGTATGAATAAAATGAGGCCCTAGAAATCACCATTAGATTAGGAAAGATGGAGGCTATTGTTGATCTTGGAAGGAGTGGTTTCAATGGAAGAGTAAAATAAAAGCCTGACTGAAATGAGCTCATGGGGGAAAAAAAAATGAAAGGGAAAGAAGTGGAGACAGTGAATATACAAAAGTT
Source organism: Globicephala melas (assembly GCF_963455315.2). Classification (NCBI taxonomy): domain Eukaryota; kingdom Metazoa; phylum Chordata; class Mammalia; order Artiodactyla; family Delphinidae; genus Globicephala; species Globicephala melas. The sequence continues at coordinate 51,678,088 of NC_083316.1, read as the reverse complement.
TTTTTCAATGAGTTTTGCTATAATCAGAGAACAGAATTCAGGCAATAATGGGAAGGATCATGGAGTCCATGGAGCTTTTTATTTTTCTCTTTGCTTTATAGGATGGAGAAATATTACATGTATTGTATGGTAGTGAGCATAATCAAAGACAGGTAAAAATTGGTAGTATAGGAGAGTGAAGGGAAATTTGCAGTAACAGTGCCCTTGAGGAGGCTTAAAGGGATAGGATCCAGTACTCAATATGAGATAGAGTCCTTGGATGGGAGTCTCTTGAATTTATTCACTGTAATATGAGAGAAGGCAGAGTATGTGCATCGGAATATAGTTAGTAAGATTTGGTGTAGGAACATCTGAATGTTTTCTTCTGGTTGTTTCTGTTTTCTCAGTGAAATAGGAAACAATCAACTGAGAGCAAATAAGGAGGAAGAAGAAGAGTTACTGAAGATTTGAGGAGAGAAAAGTATGAAATAATCATTGATGAAAATAGAGTGAAATGTTGTAATATTGTTGTGAATTGCTAAGGGCTTACTTGAGGCTACTTCTTGAATTTAAAAGTACAGTCAGTCAACATGGTCATGTTTTTTTCTTCAGTCACATTCATCTGGTTGGTGCCAGTTGTAGGATAGGTGGAGATTTGGATTTCCCTAGGATTGGGGTTTTTGCAAGTGGGTACAGTGGAGGGAGAAGTGAAGTGAAGTGAAGGGTAGATGCAAGAGTGTGACAATAATGCCTGACCTTGGTGTCTAAGCCTGTTAAGAAGGAAGTAAGTACGCAGAGGTGGTGAGGAACAGTGAAAAGTGGTAAGAATCTGGGAAGACACAAGATAGTGGTCAGAGAGTGGAATGCTTGAAATTAGTAATGACAAGGGCTGGTATATGACCATGAGATTAGGTGAGGGGACAAGACTATTGGAAATAAGAATGTTGAATAAATGAGAAGCCAGGGTATTAGGGTGATTTAAACTGGTATTGAAATCATTAGGAGTTATAACAAGTGAGAGTGGAGGCAGAGAAAGGGAAAGAGGAAGTGAAAAATGGAAAAGGAAGAAAGAGGTGGAGAGGAGGAGTGATCTGGAAACGTGATATCTTCTCTGTACAGATCATTTTGTTAGATATTGTAATGATTACAGAGAAGTGTAAGATATAAGGATCTAGACAATGAATTCTTATATAAAAAATATTTGTTCTAAAAGAGGAAGAAAGATGAAGAAGTGAGGTTGTCTTAGAGAAGACTAGAATACGAATTGGTTTAGTTAATCATTTTTAAGTACCCAAGTGATTTTTGAGTGTGGGGTGCTGAGCAATTATTTTCTATTTTCGCAAAGGATGGAATATGTGTTTATGGTTCCTGATTACTTTAACTCTGCTGTAATGCACAGACATGGTACCTTTAAGAAATCAGCAAAATAGCATGTATTTTTATTCTTTTACTTTTTATGAATATAGGAGATTTTAAGCAAATTGCTGTTAAGTATTCCTTCCATATGGAGAAAAGAAAGTTCCTGTGAGACTAGCTGAAAGAGATTGAAATTATCCAATGAAAAAAAGATATTATTCTATTCTTCTTATATACTAGAAGAATATTAGAAGTATATTAGAAGTTATCTAACAAATTAATTGGTCAAGGCTGGGATTATACTGGAGAGAAGTTAAAAATTTGATATGTTTGAAATACCTTTGAAACTGACTTGAAAGTTTTTAATCGGTGGGGAGCATTTTAATGAAGATCTCATAAGGAGCAAAACGAGTTCTTATAAATTATGCCATTATATTAAATGAGTGCTTCTCCTAGGTTATCCATGGCCTCACAGTTTGATACTTCTAGAAATCCTTCTTCATCTTGCAATTCACCACACAGCCAAAGTGCTGGCAACATTGCTGAAAAGCTTGTAAGAATTTGAGCTTGTAAGAACGTCATAGTCCACAATGAAGCTGCGACTTTGAAGGTACAGGACATTCATCGGCCTCAGTTTTTGTTTTTTTGGTGTTTTTTTTTTCCCTTCGGAAGTACTACCTCCATTATTTAAGACGTCTCTTTATAGGAGTTTAGTATTAGAAGGGCTCTTAGAAGTTGCCTTGCCCAATTTTTCATTGTATTGCCTAGGGAAAAAAAAGAATTTTATTCAGATGCTAATTCAAGGAAGTAAAATCTAATTGAAATATTTAGACATTATGAAATTAAAAAGTATATATGACCTTATGGAGTCAGAGGGGTCTTTTGACCACTCAAAGTGGTCATTAAGTGTACAGGAAAATACTGAACCCTCTTGAAATTTGTGGCAACATAAGTAGCATAATTTACACATATTTATATTTAATATCTATATAATCAATATACATATAATTCATATATGAATACATATAGTATTCAAGAAGAGAATACCATGGATCTTGAATGGACCTAACAGAAGAAAAATTAGAAGAAAACTGTCAGGAGTTAAACAATAAAACAAAAATAAAACTGAAGTTAAATGTCAGGAGTGATTGTGGGACATTAAAAAAAAAAGGACCAGTTAGGATTTAAGGTAGAATGATATTCCAATATATATATATATTCTATTTATATATATTTATATAAAGTTCACAGCTTTATGCTGTGAAATCTCTGATTGTTGAAGAGGAAGTTGGAGAGCTGAAAATAGAAGCAGGGGGGAGGTTCACAGTACCAACCCAGGTGGGTTAGGTAAAGAGTGACCAGGGGAGAAACTGGGTGGCCATAGATAGGAAAGGTCTGTTCCAATCAGATAGCAGTGTAGTTTTCTTTCTTATCTCATGATCAAGACATATTAAGCCCTGTAAATTTTATCATAATGTTTCTTTTTTGAACTTAAATGTTTTACTTAGATAAAGACTGTTATCTCATTCCAATTCTTGACAAGAATTATTAAAATGATTGTATACATACATAAAAATAGGGGGGCAGAAACTAGAAATGACATCATCTGAACTGTTTATTAACTTTCCCAAAGAAGAAGGGAGGGACAAAAGGTTTTTAGAGTTCTAGTTTATTTTCTTGAGATAGCTAGTTTACCTTGTTGTCTTTTGTCTCTGTAGATTTTCTAGAGGGAAATAATCAGGTTAAATTCTCTTGGCATATCACCTTAATTGTAATTATTTGCTTATTTTTTAGGCACTGAAGTGCCATTCTAGTGATTAAGCAAGTGCATTGTGGCTTATGGTGGGCTAATGTGACAAGTATGTGGCTTGAAGCCAGTGAAATGTGTCTATTGTAATAGTACAACTTATTGTTTATCTGTCAAAGTGTAAGTCGTGTGGTTTCTTTGGACCATCAGTTGGAAGAATTTTTTTGGTATATCTTTTCAATATTGCAAAAGGGACCAGGATTTACAGTAGAACTACAGAAGCTTTAAAATATTAACAGCCCATTAAGTACAGGATATGGTTCATGAGGTTTAATGGGAAGTTGTTAAAAGGAGATGGAACTAATCCAATGGTTAGGGAGGGGTGGTTAGTGGCAAAGAACAGGGCAAAGAATTTAAAAACCTTGTTTTTTCTATAAATAATCAATGTTTGGGTAAACTGAACAACAAAAACAATAGCAACAAACCTCTTCTATCCCGATAAGCGGTACTTGGAGCTCTATGAGAATTCCATTTGGTCTATATGTTAATTTTCCTTTTTGGAGGATGTCCAGCAATGTTGTGTTAAAAAAATTTCCTGTGGATTTGAGATGCTTGGCATTCATTAAATCAAACCTTTGGACTTTGAAATAGCACCTACTTTGTTTAACATTTAAAAGATTACAAGGCTCTTGAGACTGTTCCTTGGAATAGCATTTAGTGATTATCCAGAGAATAATAAAAAAGCAAGTTTTTCAGAGGAGGGTATTTTTAAAGGAAAAGAGTGTAACACTTAAGAACATAATATTTAATATACACCTGAGTCTTCATTCTTTGGCGAGTGGCACACTTCTAGCATACACCATATGGTCAGTGACAATTAGAGTCTAACATATCATGTGTGCTCCATGCACATACGTAGGTCTTGGATCCCAGATCAGGCTAGCAAGTCTAGTCTTCTACTTGTATGGATTAAAAACATTTTTCCCCCAGCTCTTCAATCCTGAGCAATTTGTGTAACTTTTCTGAGTCTCAGTTTTCTCTCTGTAAGGCCCTGCTACTTCACAGGATTATTTATAAGATCAAATGAAATCAGGTACATGAAAGTACTTTGTAAATCATTATTTACGAAGTATATATAATATTAGTATATTAGAATAGGTAAATCAGAAGCTAAGACTCTGGAACTTTGGAGATAGATCCAATTATTGGAATCATAACTCTACTTAATGCTGCTGCTAACTGTTTCTAGTAGACCAAAGTTAGCTTTACCACTTATGCTTCATGATTTTTTTTTCTTTGCAGTTTATATTAGATCAATATTATTGAATGAACTTTGAAGAAAACTGAGAGCCCTGTGGACACTTGAATGAGAATTACAATAAACATTCAGCATGACTTTCATACCTTTAATTCTTTACCTGACATTCCTTTTCAAACCAGTCCATGGTATTATTCACTATTGACTGTCTGGAATGCTAACATGTTATGCTGCATAACAAATCACCCCAAAACTCAGTGGCTTAAAACAACAGTTACTTTTATTATTGCTCACAGATCTCTGGGTCAGAATTCCAGAAGCACTCAGTTGGGCAGTGCTGGCTTGTTCTCTAATGCAGTGGCAGTTAGCTGTGGCCAGAGTTGGTAAAGGGGGCCAATGCAGCTAGGGACTGACTGGGCATCTTTGTCTCTTCATGTGGTTTCTCCGTATGATCTAGCTGGGACTTTCTCACAGCATACTGGCCTTAGGGGCAGCCAACCTGCTCACAAAAGAATCCAAACTTGCAAAGTTTCAAGAGGAAGAACCATAGATCTCACCTCTTAAGAGAAGTGTCAGAATCACAGGCGCACAGGCGACGTTATTTTGACCATCTTTGGAAAAAATAATCTGCCACATGAATGATGATTGATCTTGTCATTTCATATATAGCTCTTGCCCCCTGATATCCTGACCTCTCTAGGGCCACAATATGGAATGATTTACTTTCATTTTTCTTTTGTAACTACCCAAATTTCCTGCTATATATGAATAAGGAAGAACCAAAAGCTAACTAAAAGTAATAGGACTACTCTTTTTATATGCTCTTAAATCTAAAATCAGCCTCATCTTCAGATAATCTTTGGAAAGATTATTTGACACATCTAATGAAAAAAACCCCTCAATTTTATCTGGAGTCATACTTACTTACCAAAAGTGTGCTACTAAATACTAGTTTGGAAAGCACATATTAAAAGTATGTATTGCCATTGACTTGCATTAAAACTCCAGAAACTCTTCTTGGGAGAATAATTTGTGCTATGACAGGTAGTGAGGATGTTTATTCTTATTTTGTATGGCACTTTTTGTACACTTTTCTTATCAAATTTATCACTTTACACTATGTTATAGTTATTTACATGTCATCTTCAGAATATATTGCCATCTCTTTATAAGTAAAATTTGTTGCTGATTTATCATTACTGTAGGTGCTTGATAAACATTTGTTGAATTTGATAAAATAATCTATATTTTCAGGGAGTTGACTAGCACTAGTTGGCTAGTGCCCATAGGTAGTGACAGTTATTCAGGATTAAAGAACATAAGTTACTAGCCCGTTTCTGGTTTTGAAACCCCCTTCTATTAATTCAGAGATTAACTGGGCAATTTACCCATACTAAATTAAGCTCATACCTACTCTATTCTGTTTCTTTTTTTCCCCCCAATTTTTTGTGATGTAATTGACGTATAACATTGTGTAAGTTTAGGGTGTACAATGTGACAATTTTTTTTTTTTTCCCCCGGTACGCGGGCCTCTCACTGTTGTGGCCTCTCTGGTTGCGGAGCACAGGCTCCGGACGCGCAGGCTCAGTGACCATGGCTCACGGGCCTAGCCGCTTCGTGGCATGTGGGATCTTCTCGGACCAGGGAACGAACCCGCGTCCCCTGCATTGGCAGGCGGACTCTCAACCACTGCGCCACCAGGGAAGCCCCAATGTGACAATTTGATACAGTATATATATATTATAAAATGATCACCACAATTAAGTTAGCTAACACCTCCATCACCTCACATAGCTACGTTTTTGTCTTTCTTTTTGTGGAGAGAATTTTCAGGATCTACTTTCTTAGCAATTTTCAAGTTTACAATACAGTTTTGTTAACTATAGTCATCATATTGAACATTAGATCTCAGAACTGATTCATCTTATAACTGGAAATTTGTACTCTTTGACCACCTTCATTTCCCCCCCCCCCATTTTCCTACTTAAATCTCTGCCACTCCCTGACAACCACTGATCTGCGCTCTACTTCCATGAATTAGGTTTTGTTTAGACTCCACATATAAATGAGATCGTATAGTTTGTCTTTCTCTGCGTGATTTATTTTACTTACCATAATGTCCTCAGTGTTCATCTAGGTTGTCAGAAACGGCAGGATTGCCTTCTTTTTATGGCTGAATAATATTCCATTGGGTATATACAACATTTTCTTTATCCGTTCATCACTCACCCATGTCTTGGCTGTTATAAATAGTGCTGCAGCAAACATTGGGGTGCAGATGTCTCTCTGCGACAGTGATTTTATTTCCTTTGGAAATATACCCAGAAGTAGGATTGCTGGGTCATATGATAGTTCTGTTTTTAGTTTTTTGCGGGACCTGTTTTCCGTAGTGTTTTCCACAGTGGCTGTGTCAATTTACACTGCCATCAAAAGTGTACAAGGGTGTCCTTTTGTCTATATCCTTGCCAGCACTTGCTATCTCTTGTTTTTTTGATAATAGCTATTCTGACAGGTGTGAAGTGATAACTCATTGTGGTTTTTATTTATATTTCCCTGATATTTAGTGATATTGAGCATCTTTTCATGTGTCTGTTGGCCATTTTTATGTCTTCTTTGTAAAAATGTTTATTCAAGTTCTTTGCTCATTATTTAATCAAATTATTTGTTTTCTGCTATTGAGTTGTATAAGTTCCTTATATATTTTGGATATTACCCCTTATCAGATATATAGTTTACAAATGTTTTTCCCATTCTGTAGGTTGCCTTTTCGTTTTGTTGATTGTTCTTTTGCTATGCTGAAGCTTTTTAGTTTGTTGTCCCACTTGACTGTTTCACTTTTGTTGCTTATGCTTTTGGTGCTATATTCAAAAGATTATTGCCAAGACCAATGTCAAGGAGCTTTTCCCTTATGTTTTACAGTTTAAGGTTTTATGTTTATATCTTTATTCTATTTTATCTTTATTATATCTCTATTCTATTTTAATTTTTGTGGATGGTGTAAGGTAGGGGTCTAATTTCATTCTTTTGTATGGGAACAGCACCATTTATTGAAGAAACTGTTCTTTCCACATGAATTTCTTGGCTCCCTTGTCAAATATTAGTTGACTGTATATACATGGGTTATTTTAACAAATTTAACTCTTCTAATCTGTGAACATGGGATTTATTTTCACTTATTTGTGTCTTCAATTTATTTCATAAATGCCTTACAGTTTTTAGCATATGGATCTTTCTCCTTGGCTAAATTTATTCCAAAGTTGTTTTTTCATTTTGTTTTGCTTTGTTTTGGGGCTCTTGTAAATGAGATTATTTCTTTTTTGAGAAAAAATGATTCATTATTAGTGTACAGAAATGCAACTGATTTTTTGTGTGTTGATTTTGTATCCTGCACTTTTTTGAATTCATTTATTGGTTCTAACCATTTTTTGGTGGAACATTTAGATTTTTCTATAGATAAGATCATGCCATCTGCACACAGAGACAGTTTTACTTTTTCTTTTCTGATTTGGATGCCTTTTATCTTTTTCTTGCCTTATTGGTCTGGCTAGGACTTCTAGTACTATGTTGAATAGGAGTGGCAGGAATGGAGAGGCCACCCTTGTCTTGTTCCTGATTTTAGAGGGAAAATTTTCAACCTTTCGTCATTGAGTATAATATAGCTATGGGCTTATCATATTTTTCATATGGGCCTTTACTATGTTGAGGTACGTTCCTTCTATACCCACTTTGTTGAGAGTTTTTATAATGAAAGAATGTTAAATTTTGTCAAATGTTTTTTCTTCATCTACTGAGATGATCATATGATTTTTATCTTTCATTTTATTAATGTGATGTATCAAATTTATTGATTTGTGTCTGTTAAGCCATCTTTGTATTTCAGGAATGAATTCTATTTGATCTTGTGTATGATCCTTTTCATGTGCTGGGTTTTTTTGTTTGTTAATATTTTGTTGAGAATTTTTCCTTCTATATTCATCAGGGATACTAAAAGGAGTTTGTAATGACTTTTCCTACAAACTTTAAGCAATTTTACAAATTATCAACTGTGTGTTCAATAAATGTAACATTTTAAGCCAAGAGAGTAATGAAACAGACATTCTTTTTATTTCACTACCTATTTGTCCTCTGGAGAAACGATAGTTTGTTAAATACTTTTTTGACGTTGATGTTTGAATTAATTTTCAAGATTTCCTTTAAATGAACAGCTATGAAATGATAGATATGTGAGCACATTTTGAAAATCAGTTTTCATCAGGAAAAATAAAAGTAAAGTATTGTCATTTTGAAATGTTGATAAACTTTGTCAGAGTTGACAAATATTTAGAGTATACCACTCATATCCTGAGATTCTAGGTAAGTTAGAAAGAAATATAAAATGTAATATTTTTAAAATTTCATGATTATCATGTTTTGGATGGCTGTAAATTTACTTGATAATTGAGACATTTAAACTTTTAAAACATTGGAGAGCTTTAAAATGTGAAATCACCAGGCAGTTTTATAATGTTGGCTTCTCCATTGTTTTAGAAACTGCTAAAGTAGAATGATCTTTAAATTCTAACAATTAAAAATATTCTAACTTTGCAAAGAAAAGAAGGATCTAGAGACTCCTCAAAGAAATGGATGATTTCGGGAGTAGGTTAGGGTCAGTGCTCAAGAAATGATAGTGCCCTCTAACAAGAACCCAAGAGCCCTATTGAAGGGGTTCGCATTGGCCAACCTGGGACCAATTAAGCACCAAAATAATTAAGTACAGTAATAAGTTATAAACCATTGAAAAACTAGTAACTGATGGGTTCATAAATAAAGAGAGGCTCTTGCTTATAATAGAATGCTGAGGGCTGACTGTAAATATAGAGGAGGTCTGAGTTGGAAAATCATCATGATAAAGAGTAGATCAGGGAAGGATCATGTATGGATGCTAAATCTAGGGGGAAATTTTGATGAGGAGCAGGATATTTGATTGATTTCAAGTGTCATTCTACTTATTAAGTTGCAAGCAGAAAAAAAACCCCAGTAATTATGTGTGGAGAAATCAGGCAACAGCTTGACCAGGTGATTAAAATTTACAAAATAAATGAAGGACATATAGACCCGGTATGTCTCCAGATGTGATATTCTGGTCAAGAATGCCTGACTTCATCCTAATCATATCAGACAAATGCAAAATGAGGAATGTTTTATTTAAAGAAAGGAGGGAGGACTGTGTCCTTTAAAACTGTAAATGTTGGGCTTCCCTGGTGGTGCAGTGGTTGAGAGTCTGCCTGCCGATGCAGGGGACACGGGTTCGTGCCCCGGTCCGGGAAGATCCCACATACCGCGGAGCGGCTGGGCCCGTGAGCCATGGCCGCTGAGCCTGCGCGTCCGGAGCCTGTGCTCCGCAATGGGAGAGTCCACAACAGTGAGAGGCCCGCGTACCGCAAAAAAAAAAAACAAAAACTGTCAATGTCATAAAAGACAAAGACTGTGGAAATGTTCACATTAAAAGAGATTGAAGAGACATGACAACTAAATATAATAACTGACCCTAAACTCTTTCTGGTACTGGAGGAGAAAAAATACTGTAAAGGGCATTATTAAGTCAACTGACAAAATTAGAATATTAGATAAAAGTATTTTTATCAATGTAAATGTATATAGTTGATAATCTTTGTGGTTATACAGGAGAATATCCCTAAGTGGATTTCTTAGGAAATACACACTGAAATTTTAGGGGTAAAGGACCATGGTGTATGTATCAATAACTTACTATCAAATGGTTCAAAAAAAAATTTGTGTATGTGTGTAGAGAGCGTGGTGCAAATAATACAGCAAATAGGGTAAAAGGTTAACAGTAAGTGAGTCTGGGTATATGTGTTCTTTGTGCTTTTTTTGTTTTTGCAACATTGTGTAAATTTGAGATTTTCAAATAAGGTTTGTTTTGTTTATAAGTTTCTTTGGTGGTGGGAGAGGACTGAAAACACCTAGCTGATGTTAGAATTTAAAAAAAATAAGGCAAAACCAAAAACCTCTCAAGGCATAATTTCATTATTTATTAAGCTACTAGAGGATCCATTACTTTTAGACATTTAAAACTATATCTCATAAAGACATGAAAGAGATTATTTGATGAAGGCATTAAAGTGAACAACATGAGGAAATTTCTTCTGCTGTCTATGATTCCTTCTCTCTGTGATTTTGGCAACTGGTATAATCAAAGCTGTGAGAAAAGGTTATTGTAGTAAAGATAAAGGAAAAATAGCAAAGAGCTTGTTGATAATGTCCTGACTTGTTTCTATTATTTTGAGGTATTCAGCTGCGTAAGCAAGAAAGAGGGACCCAAACTATTGATATTATCCTTTCTTTTAGAATTGAAGAATTAGAGAGGAAACAATATACCTTATTTTCAATGACCTGAATGACTATGAATTTATTGTTACTTGTGAAAATAGTTGCCAGCCTGTGCTACTGTATTAACCATTCCTTTGTTTGTATCTTGCTTGGAAAGCTCCCTTTGCTTCTGTTCTGCAGCCCTGTAATTAGATTCATTAATTTTCTAATCTACCCTAATTTTCACCAGCTTACTGAAATCTCTGGCAGCCTACACTATCAATACCTTCCTTACTTATTTTCTCCTCTTCTCTTTGACCCAGAATTAAAAGTTCCTGACCAACTGAAACAGTTTTAAAATGCTTGACTAAGCAAGTCACAACACCAGGTGTTATCTCTCACTGCATTAGAACTGGTCTGTGATGAAATTTGTTATATCTGTGGCTTTGTTAATCTTAATATGCTTGTATCAAATTCTTTATGGAAAGAGGTTATAATTAAATGAATAAAACTAGTTTGTTTTCAATGACTTTCTATTTCTACTTTCAGGATTGTTAGGGAGGACTAGAATTACGATGTAACCTGTTAGGCCCTAATTATAATCACTTCTGCTTCTAAGAAACTGTATGATTCTAGGCTTTGAGAGTTCTCTTGAATACCTTACATCCTGTTCTCTTCATTAAACCAGAGACATACATTTCTAATGATAAAATTCCAAGAATGGCTGTTAAAGGTGACTTCTTTTTTTTTCCACTCTAATGACCACAAAAGTGAGTACTAAATCTGTCAATATGTACCCATTATTTAATTTCTGCTGTATAAAGCCTGAAAATGGATATCAAATCATGCCCATCGGACCACCCCTTCTCCATAACCCAACTATTACCATAAACTGGGAGAAACAAACACACCTAGCCAAATGCCAGATACCTATATAATAATAAATATGCATAGGGGAAGGGATAGGTACTAAATTTTACTAAGAGCTATCTTGGGCTAAGCACCATGTATACACTATCCTAGATGAAGAAAAAGAAAAGTACAGACTTTTTTTAAAGAAAAAAATATTGTCTCAGATACTCCAGTATTAAAGTAAAATATTTGTATTATCATTGTTATTTAAATGTAAATGTACAAATATAAAACAAAGTATAAGTTTCTTATGCTTATAACTCTTATAGAATCATAAAGCCAAAACAAATTATAAATTTAATAACAAGAAAAGTATGAAACCAATAAAAGTTATGTCACCTTCAATGCAAAAACTTTTTTTTTTAAATTTATTCATTTATTTATTTTTGGCTGCGTTGGATCTTCGTTGCTGTGCGAGGGCTTTCTCTAGTTGCAACGAGCGGGGCCTACTCTTCATTGCAGTGCGTGGGCTTATCACTATGGTGGCTTGTCTTTGTTGCAGAGCACGGGCTCTAGGTGCGTGGGCTTCAGTAGTTGTGGCACACAGGCTTAGTTGCTCCTCAGCCTGTGGGATCTTCCCAGACCAGGGCTCAAACCCATGTTCCCTGCATTGGCAGGTGATTCTTAACCACTGCGCCACCAGGGAAGTCCCCAAAAACTACTATTGAAAATAAATTGCCTCTCAAAGTGAATATGACACATTTTTCTGAGTTCAGCATGCCTACACCACTGTGTGATAATTCTCCCACCATCTTTCTCTATTCAAACTTCTATTCAGAAACCTTCATTTATATAGCATTGTGACCTCATTTGGCCTTAACCTGGCACAAAAACAATTTTTATGTAAGTATTCCTCTGCCAGTTTCTCATTAAGCTATGACAATTAAAGTAGTACTTTTGGGGGACAATGTGATCCAGAACACAAATGCCAAAGTAGCACTGACACAACACAGCAGTACTTTAAGGTGTTCATTCACTTTATATGCTTATTTTTTTTATCATACTTGTGTTCATTATTTTAAAAAAGATTGTCATCAAAATGTAAACCTAAAACTAAAAAAAAATTATCAGTATATCCATGACCAGGAGGAGTTTGTACACTACCAAGATGAGAGACACTGCATTGTTAGATTTAATCCTTATAACAACCCTAGGTTGAGATTATTTTTTACCATTTTACAGATGAGTAGATTGAGGTTCAGAGAAATTAAATAACTTGCTTCAAATCACACCGTAGAAAGTAGATTTAGGGGAACCCTAAATGCAGTGAACTACAGGAGGATGGTAGTAGAGGAGTGACAAGTGTTGGATTGCATGTTATACTTACTGTAACAGTCTTACAACATTTATTGTACAACTTGTACCATTTATTTTCTTCTTTGGTCTCATACCTTATATAAGTATTTATTATTTCAGTTCACTTAATAGTCTTTTGTATATGGTAGCATATGGTAATCACACTTTTTTTGGCCAGAAGATTTACCAACAAACCTCACTATGGAAATTTTCAGGGTAACCCATGAGTTTAATCCACGTGAGATGAACAGCAAACAACTTATTGATGGCCTCCTTCTTTATCACCTTCTGAGATCATAGATGTCAGTACTATAAAACTGCTGATGATTATGTGCTTGGAGAGTAAGGAATTTGTTCATGCAGTCCAGTGCCTTGTTCCATCACTCAGGTATCAGGCTGGCTTGACCTAACCATGAATCTGAAGTTTACAGTGACCTTACTGTCAACCTGTCAGACATTTTAAAACTTTTGATTTAAAAGGCACACTGTCACCGTATATAAAGTATAAAATTCTAGTCCCGTGCTGGAGATAGAATTATAAAGTTTGAAAAATGTGTTATTGAACACCTATTCAAAATAGTTTAATGACTAAAGAATGAAGGAATTAGCTAATCTATGAGGTACATTTTATCTCTTATTTTGAATATGCTTTAGATGAAGTGAACATGAATATATTTTTTACAGTTAAGGGTAATTACATACATATGTAACTAGTTTTCTATCTTTCACACTAAAATTCAGACTAATAGCATAGGTTTTGTTTCTTAGCACTGATAATTAAAAAAAAAATAGTTCACCTACGCTGAGATCAATAAATGTCAATTATCATACATACTGCCCTATGTTTTGAACCAAAGAATGACTGCTGAAGCAACTTCAGGTACCATGGAAGGCCAACATGAGATAATTTTAAAATTGTACAGTTTCCAAATGACTAACATAGAAACCGGCTTGCATTATTGTTCTTCCTTCACAAATCAGGTGAAATCATCTTTGTTTCTCAATAATCATTTTGTATGCATCAGGACCTAAAAGTTAATAGTCAACGCTTGTTAAGATGTTGATTAAAGAAGCTAATAGCAATGCTTATTAAGGTATTGTGTCATAAGCCCTCATATCCCCTGTGTTTGGTAGTATAAATTGGTTTAACATTACTGAAAGGCATTTTGTCAATATGAATTAATAGCATTAACATTTATATGTCTTTAGATCCATCAAGTGCATTTCTAGGAATCCCTTTTAAGAACATAAACAGATACGTCATTAAAGATTTGTGTAACAAAGATATTCGTTACCATTTTGTTTATAATAGAGGAATATTGGATGCAACTTAAATATCAGGTAATGGAGGGTATTTAAATGTAAAATTTCAAATATATACAAAAATAGAGTAGATGTACTGATTACCTAACCTGAACAAGGAACTTTTTTTAAAAAAAGAAAATAGTGAGATATTTTCAATGCCAGGCATAATGTAATAATATATGGGTTAAAATTCAATTAGAAAAAAAAAAAAATTCAATTAGAAGAAAAGCATCTAAAGATGTAGGTGAGAAGCCATTGATATAATTTTTTGTAGAGTACTCACAACCCTGGTAGAATATAGCTTAATTAGTAAATTACAGAGCCTATATTGTGAAAATATTCAAATATCAGGCTGGAGGGCTTCTGATAAAATAAACTAAAATCTGGTTGCCATAAACAGCTTCTCTTTTCTCTGACCATAGAGGTCATCACTGCCCCATAATTCTTAGTCCTCCATGCTCAGCCAAAATGAGTAGTGGTAAATTGTAATGACCACATTGAACCTTTCATTTGGGCAGTGCTTATACTCTGAGATATTTCTCATACTATACTATTCCTTTTGGTAATTTTTTAATTCTTACAACCGCTTCTTCTCAGGTATTATAAAATTGGATGTATTTACCCCTTTCTTTGTAAAATACTCAGTAATTGGATACAATGTCATGCCATGCGAATAGGAAGAACAAGCATCCTTCTATCCCGATGCTTTTAAAGTTTATTGGGGAGACTTCCCTGGTGGTGCAGTGGTTAAGAATCCGTATGCCAATGCAGGGGTCACGGGTTCGAGTCCTGGTCTGGGAAGATCCCACATACCATGGAGCAACTAAGCCCGTGTGCCACAACTACTGAGCCTGTGCTCTAGAGCCCGCAAGCCACAACTACAGAGTCCACGTGCCACAACTACTGAAGCCCGTGCGCCTAGAGCCCGTTCTCTGTAACGAGAGAAGCCATTGCAATGAGAAGCCCGCGCACCGCAAAAAAGAGGAGCCCCCACGTGCCGCAACTAGAGAAAGCCCGCACGCAGCAACGAAGACCCAACGCAGCCAAAAATAAATAAATAAATTTTAAAAAAATTATTGGGAATCAATTAGTTTTGAGAAATTGTTGATCTTTATATAGAAAGTATGACTCATACAATATAAATAATAATATAAGAAATAATAAAAATGTGAACAATAAATATAATAATAAAATGATAATAATAGTTTTTTTGGGTTTTTTTTTTTTACTAAATAATACTGTGAACCAGCCCTCTGCTAAGCACTTGATGTATATTAATGGAATTTTTAAAGAGGATTCACATGTTGGTGAGAAGTGAAGAAAACAGTGTATTTGAAATGGATTGCTTGAATGGGGAGACCTTGAAAGTAGGGAGGCCAATTCAGAGACTGTTGGAACAAATCAGACTCAATGGATTAAACTTTTTTAAATTATTGCCATCTTGAAAGAAAGATTAATAGAATTGGTGGTTGATTGAATATTGGGAGATGAAAAGAATAAGTTAAAGATTATTCAAGAGATCTGGGAGCATAATGATAGCATAGAAAAATTTGTAGGAGGAAATAATGCATTTTATATGATGGGATAATTAGACATCTAATTTGAAATATCCATTTGTCAGATGCTATATGGGTTGGATTGTATCCCCCTAGAAAAGACATGTTGAAGTCCTAACCCCCAGTACCCCAGTGACCTTATTGGGAAATGGGGTCACTGCAGATGTCATTACTTAAGATGAAGTCTTACTGGAATACCATGGGTCCTTAATCCAACGTGCCTGGTGTCCTTATAAGAAGAGGAGAAGAGACACAGAGACAAAGACACACAGGGAGTAAACGGCCATGTGATGACGGAGTCAGATATTGGAGTGATGCATGTACAAGACAAGGAATCCCAAGGATTACAAGCAAATACCAGAAGCTCGAAAAGGCAAGGAATGATTCTCCCCTACAGGTTTCAGAGGGAACATGGCTCTGCTGACAACTTGATTTCGAACTTCTACCCTCCGGATATGTGAGGCACTAAATTTCTGTTCTCTTAAGCCACTGAATTTGTAGTACTCTGGTATGGCAGCCACAGGAAACTAATACAGATGCTGATGCTATTCTATGATTCTTCTTTTTAACTATTCCCTTCCCCCAGCTTCCTCCTTGGGAAAAATTTACAAAAACAAGACACAAATAAGTACATGGAGTCAAAAGTAGAAAGAATAGTGTGTTAACTTTTTAAAATATCTGTGCATTTACTAGTATTTTATTCTCTTATCATCATCATTCTTAAATGGGATTTTAATGTGGGCCAAATAATCTTGTTGGATTGTGCAGGGATAGGTCATTGGAGTGTGTGCTCTGCATATGCTTTTAGAGAGTAAAGATAATTATAAGTCTTTCCAGCTTGTTTGGCAATCTAAAATCCCATTACCTACATTTTCAAGAATATCAGTTGTCAGAGAAAGTAGAAATTTAGCCATGTGAAGTGGGAAGAATATGGGGGTCATAAAGTAAGGAAAGGAAACATGGATCACAGAGCATGTGGATAATGGCATATGCTCAAATGCTTTGAGGACTTGCTATAATAAAAAAACATCAAAAAGGGAGAGAGTAGTAAATGCGTGTCCCTGTCACTCTCTCTAAAGAGGTCCCATGTAAGCACTTGTATTAGTGCTGTTGTCTTAACTGACAAATTCAATTTTTTAATGATTGAAATGATATCAAGGTTGTATTTAATTTTAGTCACTGTTCCCTTTTCCCTTAATCTGCTCTTCTGGCTTGGTTTCTGACATATATATATATATATATATATATATATATATATATATATATATATATATATATATATATATATACACACACACACACACACATACATACATACACACACATATGTCTTACACACACACACACACACACACACACATATACACACACACACACACATGTCTTCCAGGCAGGAATACCCTTTGTTTTATTCTGACTGTTAAGTTTTGGAGATTGGTCAATTAGGCTACCAAATATTTAATGCAATTTGGAAGGTAAAATTGTTTTAAGTGCATGTGAACATGTGTTTCTTTTGGAACTCCCAGTGCCTAGGCCACAGCTTTTTATTCTCTTTTTTTTTAGTGAAAATTAGACTTTGACACTCATAGACTTGGAACATAAGTTCCTTTTCCAGAGGGTTTACACTGTCCATTTGGTTTCCATGCAAAACTCTCCCTTTGAACATACTGGTAAAGAGAGGTCTTTATTTCCCTCAGTTCTATTATCAACTGTGAAATCTGAGTGACTGTACACTTTTGCTGGTTCAGATGATTTATAGAATTGTTATCTTGTTACAGAATTAATCACAGCAAGAGAAAATATGCCTATGTGGAAAATTGATGCTGAAAGGGAAGCCAGATAGCTCACATTTGTAGTCTTGTAAATAATATACCTAATTTATAGTACTTAATATCCTTATTCAGTTATAATAATTTGATTAAATAAAATGCCAGAATATTTTAATATTCACTCTTAATAAGACGTTATAAAGCTATTTAAGTGGGTACTTAAATTTTTTTGACGTATTAGTTGTTTTCTATAAAATCTGAGTTGGCTGTAATCATAGTTCACATTTACTTTATTCAGATTTTAGTGTTTATTTTATTTTTTTTAATGAAGCATAACAGTGATTAATAGCTCCCCAGCTAAGAACATAGGAAGATTTGAATGCTTAGCCAAGAAAAAAAGATAGTTTGTCTTTCTGAATTTCTTTCTTTTTTTTTTTTTTTTTTTTGTGGTACGTGGGCCTCTCACCGTTGTGGCCTCTCCCGTTGCGGAGCACTGGCTCCGGACGCGCAGGCTCAGCGGCCATGGCTCACGGGCCCAGCTGCTCCGCGCCATGTGGGATCTTCCCAGACCAGGGCACGAACCCGTGTCTCCTGCATTGGCAGGCGGACTCTCAACCACTGCGCCACCAGGAAAGCCCCCTGTCTTTCTGAATTTCTGTGCTTCTTAGTTTGAACCATATGAAACTACCATTTTTGTAGGTCAAATAGAGAACTTCATATGGTTCAACCTGTGATTTAGTTTAGAATAATAATGTTCATGGTCTACCCTGCTTTAGCCACTTCTATGTAAGGCTATAACACACGGGCTATAAAACAACAGTTTATCCCATTTATGTATTTTTTTGCATAATTAAAATGGATTTTCAGATGTGGAACATAGTTTATTTCTTAATCCAGTGCTTTAATTATTTTATAGTTTAAGGTCAATTCATATTATGAAATTAATGTGCTGTCACTGATGAAAGTAGTATTCTTTTTATAAGTAAAAGTCCCCTCTTACTGCTTAAATGGATATTTGATTGTTTATTTAGGACAAACAAAATAAAGATAGAAAAACTGTTATTGGCTTCCTTATGGAAATAGACTATTCAAATAAAACAACATTCTGGAAATACAATATTAAATTAACTTAATTTGAACAGATACAAAATTGTTTCCTACTGGGGAATTCTGTCTTTTCCTTTAAGAGTATCTGCAGTTTATCACTGCATATCTATAATATAGATTTTTGTTTTGTTAGCAGCACAGAACACCTGCACAAATGACATTTCTTAGTAACACCACTCTTGCAGTTTTAGAAAGGATTATCCCAAAGGACATGTTAAAAATCCATCCTTCTAGGATAGCCCTTATTTTATATCAAATTAGATTACTAAACTAAGTAATTCAGCTTTCAGAGACCCAGATTATAGCTGTGTGTCTCCTTTCATTTTATCCCTATCTCAGTTTCCTTCCCTCCCTCCAGCCTCTTCGTCCTTCCTTTCATTCATTATTATGCCTGGAGTTGGTAAATATGGTTCAATCCCAGACCACTCTTAACACATAGTCTAACTCAGGGAGACATGCAAAGAAAATGTTATACAGTGTCCCTGTGTGAAAACTTGGTGAGAAATTCTTTATGTCATTTAATGTTAAAAGAAGTTTGTTTCTCTTAGCACAAATATGAATCCTGTTGTTATTAAAAAATGGAGGTAATGGAAAGCTAAAAATAAGTAAATCCTTTACTGGTTTAAGTCATTATTTTTCTTATGTAATAAGAAATGTGAAGGTAAACAGTCCAAGGGCAGGTATAGTGGCTCCTTTTATATTTCACCCTGCTGTACTTAGCATGTGGCTTTTATTTTCTTTCTTGGGGCTTCAAACTCAACATGGCTACTGCATTTCTGGGCCTTACATTTACTTTCCAGGCAGGAAGAAGAATAAAAACCCTCATTTTTGTGAGGCTTCCTCTCACTCCCTACAAAGAAGGGAAGTTCTCACCAGGGACTTCTGCCTGCATCTCATTGTCTAGAATTGTGTTACATGCCTGAAAGTATTTGTTTTCTGATCTCTGCAGTAGAGGAATGCAAGGGAAAGAGACATTGAAATGGGTATTGAGTGGCACCATAAAGCAACTAGTGATAAACCATTCAAGACTAGTAAATTTCAGGCCAATCGAGTTGGTCTTTGCATTCTGAAAGCAGATATGCTTTGAATAATAAAAGGATCCAAAAGAAATCTTAAACATAGACAAATTGATTTCTGATGACCATATTTGTTACAGGGAAATGTGAAATTAGAATGAAGAGGCAAAACAGACATACTGTGACCAACTCTAAAAAGTTAAGTGACCTGAAGACTTATCTTTATTAAATCTTTCCTTTCAGTGTTGTACATTACATTCTTAATTATTTTAAGTCTGTACCCCTTAATCGCTTTCACTGATTTCACATCCCCTTCCACTGGCAACCACCTGTTTGTGCTCTGTATATATGAGTGTGTTTTTGTTTTGTTTGTTTTTTAGATTACACATATAGGTGAGATCGTAAAGTATTTGTCTTTCTATATGTGGCTTATTTCACTTAGCCTAATACCCTCTAAATATGTCTCCTAACTGGCTGCTGGTGGGCTGGCTCCCTGGTAGGCACAGCCAGGTCCCAGGGTCTCTGACTGCCAAGCCCTGGGGGTCTGGAGTTGGTATCAACCTGCTGGTGGGCAGAGCCATGGCCTAGAGCATCCTGAGGGTGCCTTCCCACAGGTGGGGGAGGCTGGTCCTGGGACTAGTGCTGGCCTACAGGTGGGTGTAGTCAGGCTCCAGGGACTCTGGCTGCAGGGCCCTGGGGGTCCTGGAGTTGGTGTTGGCCCACTGGTGGGTGGGATCTGTCTTCTTAAATTTATTGAGACTTGTTTTGTGGACTAACGTGTGATCTATCATGGAGAATGTTCCATGTCCTTGAAAAGAATTTGTATTCTGCTGTTTTGGGGTGGAATGTTCTGTATAAATCTATTAAGTTAGTCTGATATAGCATGTCATTTACGGCAATAGTCCCCAACCTTTTTGGCACCAGGGACCGGTTTCATGGAAGACAATTTTTCCACAGACCGGGGTGGGTGTGGGATGAGTCAGGTGGTAATGCTAGTGATGGGGAGCGATGGAGAGCGGCAGATGAAGCTTCACTCGCTTGCCCACCACTCACCTCCTGCTGTGTGGCCCAGCTCCTAACAGGTCAAGGACTAGTACCGGTCTGTGGCCCGGGAGTTGGGGACCCCTGATTTAAGGCCTATGTTTCCATGATTAATTTTCTGTCTGGATGATCTATATCCATTGATGTAGGTGAGGTGTTAACGTCCCCTACTACTATACTATTGTATTAGTGTTGATATCTCCCCTTACATCTGTTAATATTTGCTTTATGTATTTTTGTGCTCCATGTTGGGTTCGTAGATATTTACAAGTGTTATATTTTCTTGTTGGATTGATCCCTTTATCATTATGCAATGCTCTTCTTTGTCTCTCTTTACAGTCTTTGTTTTAAAATCTATTTTGTCTGATACTTACATTGCTACCCCAACTTTCTTTTCATTTCCATTTGCGTGGCATGTCTTTTGCCATCCCTTCACTTTGAGTCTGTGTGTCTCTCTATATCTGAAGTGAGTCTCTTGTAGGCACCATATATATGGGTCTTGGTTTTTTTTCTCCATTCGACCATGCTAATATCTTTTGATTGGAGCATTTAGTCCATTTATATTTTAGTATTTTTGACAGGTATGCACTTATTGCCATTTTGTTAATTGTTTTCTGGTTGTTTTTATAGTTC
Source organism: Globicephala melas (assembly GCF_963455315.2). NCBI lineage: Eukaryota > Metazoa > Chordata > Mammalia > Artiodactyla > Delphinidae > Globicephala > Globicephala melas. The sequence goes on along the minus strand of NC_083316.1, from coordinate 51,656,804 downwards.
TTTGTTCCTTTCTCCTTTTGTTCTCTTCCCTTGTGATTTGATGACTTTCTTTAGTGTTAAGTTTGTATTCCTTTCTCTTAAGTTTTTTTGTTTATCTGCGTAGGTTTTTGGTTTGAAGTTGACAGTTGCTTAAGTTCGTGTGCATTCTAAAAGCACTACTTTATTAATCCTCCCCAACATTTTATGTTTTGGACATCATATTTTACATCTTTTATTTTGTGTATCACTTAAGTAATTATTTTAGATATAGATACTTTTGCCTTTTAAGCTTCATACTATAGGTTGTTGATCCTCTACCTTTACTATATGTTTGCCTTTACCAGTGAAATTTTTTTCTTTCATAATTTTCTTGTTTCTAGTTATGGCTTTTTCTTTTCCATTTAAAGAATTCCCTTTAACTTTCTTGTATGGCTGGCTTAGTGATGATGAACTCTTTTGTTCGTCTGGAAACTCTTTATTTCTCCTTGCTGGGTAGAGTATTCTTTATTCTAAGTTTTTTCCTTTTAGTACTTTGAATATATATTTCCAGCCCTTTCTAGCCTGTAAAGTTTCTGCTGAAAAATCAGTTGATAGTCTTACAGGGTTCCCTTGTATGTAACTAGTTTTTTGTTTGTTTGTTTGTTTTTTTCCTGATGCTTTTAAGATTCTCTATCTTTAACTTTTGACATTTCAATTATAATGTGTCTTGGTGTGAGTCTTTTGAGTTCATCTTGTTTGTGCTGTCTATACTTCCTGGACTTGGATGTCTGTTTCCTTTACTAGGTTAGGGAAGTTTCCAGACATTATTTTTTCAGGTAGGATTTCTGTCCTTTTTTTTCTCCCTTCTACTTCTGGGACCTCTACAGTGCAAATGTTAGTATGCTCAATGTTATCCAAGAGGTCCCTTAAATTACCTTCATTAAAAACATTTTTTTCTTTTTGCTATTCCCATTGGGTGATATTCACTACTCAGTTTTTTGGATCGCTGATCAAATTTTTCTGCATCCTCTAATCTACTGTTATTCCCTCTGGTTTATTTTTCAATTCACTTATTGTATTCTTCAGTTCTGATTTTTTTTTTTTTTTTTTTTTGCGGTACACGGGCCTCTCACTGCTGTGGCCTCTCTCATTGCGGAGCACAGGCTCCAGATGCACAGGCTCAGCGGCCATGGCTCACGGGCCCAGCCGCTCTGCGGCATGGGGGATCTTCCCGGACCGGGGCACAAACCCATGTGCCCTGCATCGGCAGGCGGACTCTCAACCACTGCGCCACCAGGAAAGCCCTGATTATTTCTTTTTTTTATATATATATATATATGTATATATATATATATATTTTTGCATTACACGGGCCTCTCACTGTTGTGACCTCTCCCGTTGCGGAGCACAGGCTCCGGGAGTGCAGGCTCAGCAGCCATGGCTCACGGGCCCAGCCGCTCCATGGCATGTGGGATCTTCCCGGACCGGGGCACGAACCCGCATCCCCTGCATCGGCAGGCAGACTCTCAACCACTGCGCCACCAGGGAAGCCCCTCTTTTTTATATTTTGAAGTTCTCATTGAGTTCATCCATTCTTCCTCCTGTTGATTCCTTCCCTCTTGTTTCTTTTTCATTTCACTTATTGTTTTCTTCAGTTCTGATTATTTCTTTTTTATATTTTCTGTCTCTTTTGAAGTTCTCACTGAGTTCATCCATTCTTCATCCAAGTTTGTTGAACATCTTTATGACTATTTCTTTGAGCTCTTTATCTGGTTAATTGCTTACCTTCATTTCATTTAGTTCTTTTTCTGAGGTTTTATCTTGTTCTTTTGTTTGAAAAGTATTCCCTTGTCTCCTCATTTTGCCTAACTCTGTTTTTCTATGTGTTATAGGTATATCAGCTACATCTCCCAGTCTTGAAAGAGTAACTTTATGTAGTGCATGTCCTATGGGGCCCAGTATCACAATCTGCCACGGTCACCAGAGCCAGGTCCTCCAGGGGTATGCCCTGTGTGAACTGTGTACTCCTCCTGTTGTAATTGGGCTGTGACTGCTATGGGCGGGCTGGTGGTTGTGGCTGGCCCCTTGGAGTGGGAGTCACTTTGGAGGGGTGCCATTGCTGGCTGAGTTGGCCTACCAGGTGGGGTGAGGCAGGGGCAACTTTGGAGGTACTGGGGGTGGTGGTTTGGGCAGGGCTGGTCCTTAATGGAATGCTGAGGTGGGGAATTAGCTAATGCTAACAGTGTTAGGTTGATAGTGACAGAAATGATGCCTGCCATTGCAGGACCAGGTGGGAGAAAGAAGAGTAAAAAAAAAAAAAATTGGTACCTACCAGCACTTTCATCCACAGAGTTCCACCAGATCCCTGCCTCTCTGGCACATGTCCTAAAATTAGTCAATGAGTTTCCTTCTCGTATGACCCAGGTGCTTTTCAAGCTACTGCCTCTGCGCTGGAACTTAGAGCAAGTGAGTTTGTGTATGATCCCTTCAAGAGTTGACTTTCCATTTCCCACAGCTCTCTGGCTTTCCTGGATGTAAGCCCCACTGATTTCAAAGCCAGATGTATGAGGGCTCCTCTTCCTTATGCAGGTCCCCCAGGCTGGGGAGCCTGATGTGGGGCTCAGACCCCTCACTCCTCAGGGGCGATCTCTGTAGTTGTGATATCCCTCCTCCTTGTGGGTTGCTGCACTAGGAGTGTGGGTTCTAACTAGACAGTGTCTGTGCCCTTCCTAGTTGTCTTGATGTGACCATTTCTTTATATCATTAATTGTGGAAAATCTGTTCTGTTAGTTTGTTCTCAGAGATAGCAGTCTTGTATGTAGTTGTAGTTTTGGTGTGTCTGTGGGAGGAGGTGAGCTCAGGATCTCCTTACTCCACACCCTTGTTATTGCTTTTTTAAAAAATAGAAATAAAGCCTGCATTAAGAAAAAGAATTTTGTACAGTAGCATATGATATAGTATGATCATAAATAGAATTTTATGTGATTAGTTATATATGTAGTCTTGTTTGATTTATATAAGTAATCCTATTTGATTTATCTACAATAGTTGCAGGTTGGTTCCCCAGGAAGCAGGATTAATATGCTGGATGTTGTTAGTGAGAACTTTTGGGATTTACACCCATGGAGAAAGGGAAGGAAGCAGGATTGGGCTGAAGGAAAAATAGGGCTGTGCTGCAATCAGAACAAAGGTCTCAGCCATACCTATGGGGAGGCTGTTCAGAGCTGATCTAGGTTGAAGTAAGGAGGATGGGTCTTTGTACCCTTACATTGATCAGGCATTTGATGCAAGCTACCCCCAAGAGGTGACTTAATCTTGGGCAAAGTGATGTATAGAACTGAGAATAATTCCTGGAGAGGACTGACAGCTGACGGCAGACAGCAGTTGCAGAATAAATTCTTCTAATCTAATTTAACATTGTAACCATGGGAAAATCAGATTTAACCTACAAATTTTAGTTTTACGTTACGGTTTTTAGGAATATTACCCATGGTAAGTGCAAGATCTATTGATATGTGTTCTTTTTTTTTTTCATTTTTTATTGAAGTAGAGTTGATTTACAATGTTGTACCAATCTTACTGATATGTGTTCTTATTTAAGGCTCTGGAGTCGAACTATTAAAAAGTGACTTATTCTAATAAAGAGGGTTTTTTTTTTAAAGATTAATATGGAAGCGTCACCTTAGTCTCCCCTGCCTCCACAAGTGTTAATTCTGTTAAATCACATTTGTAATATCATTCTGCATATGTTGAATACTAAATAAGAATAATGAATTGTCTTTCAGTTTTTTTAGTTTTAAATTTAGTTTATTCATGGGAATATTCATTTTAGTGCATCTCCATAATTATCTCTGTAATATTTTGAAGAATTCTGATGTCATGCATAATTCTCCATCCTCTTGTCCTGGCTCATAAATTAACTGGCCTATATTAAAAGAATCCCCCCTTCCTTCCCATTCTTTTTCTTGGAATGGAAGCTTAGAAAGGAGAGAATCTGTCTTGGTTGTTATCTGTGCCTTCCTTGCCTCTTGGATAGACTGCTATAATTTATTTTCTTTTGGACTTTCCCTGAAAGTCATCCAGAAGCAGCAGTATTTATAGGTCATAGCAGCTCTACTACTGAACATGGCAGGGGGTAGAGGGGTGGGGCATATCTGGAGCTTGTATTGATTACAAGAACAGCAATCAGGTGGATTGAACTTAGATTTTACTGATTTAACAGAATAATCTGGACTTTAAATCTATGACCAGTTTGTGAGACTATGGGATCAGTAAAGTAATAGCTTTAGGAACATGGATTTTTTTAACAAGCATACTAGTTATAGGAGAGTCTCACCATCTTAAATAGCAAGGTTATACTTTTGGAGTGTAAATCCACAAGGTCAAAAAAATCAGTAATGATTGAAGCATCATTTTACTCAGCTGCCTGGGGCATTGTGAGTAACTTCATGTAATCCTTCATGTAATCCTGATACTGGTTGGATTCAAATAAGTTTGGTAGATTTTGGTAGAGTTTCTACATTAAGTATTTTCTTCTTCTTCTCTCACTCTTTCTCCTTTCTCTTTGGCTATTTGAAGACACAATCAGAATGGAAGTTATAGAGATGCTACTTTTTTAGGCCTGCCAAACTTTTTACCATTACCATTAGCAAACAATTTCATCTAATTGACGTAGGGTTCTCTGAATAATAATTCTCACTTCTACCTTTATGTAGCACTGAAGGTTTTGTACCCCTTTGTTCCCTAGGAGATTGCATTTATGAAGTTAGTTCCTTTTTTTCAGGTTCGTTTGGAAGCACTGAAAAAGTTTTTGTTACCTGAAATCTGATGAAATGGTCTGGTTTAAACTTGGAACAAATGGATTTTTGTTTTTTCAGTTTAGTTGATGACTTTGTGCCTATGGCATCAAAAGAGATGTTTTTGGTTTCATGTGATGACTGTAAAGTCCAAAAACAGGACCAGAAATTTATCTGCTAGCATTTGCTTATACAGGGATGCTCATTCCCTGAAACTATAGATGTAGTAAATCTCTAAAGTGCTAAAAAGTCCGTATGTAAGTAAAGCAGTTAGCATGCAAAGACACTGTTGCATATTATAATCTAGTAATCTTTATTCTACCTTGTAGAAAGAGTGACATTGCTTGCTTCTTTAATTCAGGTTTAAGCTAATTTTACATAAAAATGACCCATCTAAAAGAAGAGACCCTAAATACAGTGCTTAGAACAAATAGACTCTTAGAAATTATGTTCCAAATAATTTGTTTAACATTGCTATGTTCAAATAATATTGAGAAAACTTTTTTATTTTGTTATTTTTTAAATTAAAGTATAGCCGATTTACAGTGTTTCAGGTGTACAGCAAAGTGATTCAGTTACATATAGATTGTATACATACACAAACACACACATATATACATACATATACATATTCTTTTTCAGATTCTTTTTCATTATAGGTTATTACCAGATACTGAATATGGTTCCCTGTGCTATACAATGGGTGCTTGTTGTTTACCTATTTTATATATACTAGTGTGTATCTGTTAATCCCAAATACCCAATTTATCCCTCCCTTACCCCTTTCCCCTTTGGTAACCATAAGTTTGTTTCCTATGTCTGTGAGTCTATTTCTGTTTTGTAAATAAGTTCATTTGTATCATTTTTATAGATTCTACATATAGGTGATATCATATGATATTTGTCTTTCTCTGTCTGACTTACTTCACTTAGTATGATAATCTGTATGTCCATCCGTGTTGCTGCAAATGGCATTATTGCATTCTTTTTTAATGGCTGAATAATAGTCTATTATATGTGTATACCACATGAGAAGACTTTTCCATTTAAATTTTCCCTATTTACAAAATAATGTTTGCATACTATGTTTCAACTTACAGAGTACTTTGGCATATTTTTTGGTGATTATCATAATAATTACATGGAATGGTTAAGTCAGTTACTGTCCCTTATCTACAGATGGGTGATCTGAGGCATATGATTAATAAAATGGTAGATCTCACTCTAGTGGTCCTTCTACCACATTGTACTATTTCCCATGGATGATCAGTTGTTTTGATTTAAACAGGATTTCTATCTCTGCCTTGAACAAGCAAAACCTTTTTTAAAAAGGTAGGAATAGGTATTGTAGGATAAGAGATGCAAATCTTTTTGAGGCTGCCAAGAACTATAAAGTGGTAAGGTGGTCTGATCTGGGCAGCGTATCTATGATAAGTAGATTATATCAAAATAAAACAGGATTCCATGATCAGGAACTTCTCAAGGAAGCAAGAATGCTTTCATGATGGTGATACTTGGGCTGGATTTTGAAACTCCAGGGGGCATACTCATATTGTCTTCTCTATGAATGTTATCCTCTCAAGTTGTGCAACGTGGCAGTACTCCATCATGTATTAGGAATACTAAAAGAGAATAGTTATTCGGTGAAGAAGCTCTGAAGACTGAGGTCTTTTATTCTGCTAACTTTGATAATCAGTAAGTCATTTTCCCAGACAGAATCCTTTGGTCTTAAAAGACTGAAGTCAACTCTCACAGCTGTAGTTTCTCCAAGGAAAAATAGTCCTTGTATTTTGCCAAAAGACTTTCACCTCAATATTTGAAGAGAGAAAACCATGTCCTACAGTCAAATTGAGGATATTTATGCCCCTTCCAAACACAGAGAGATTGACTTTTTAGATGGTGAACTGTTTGGCAAGGTGACAGGAGTTCAGAACACCAGACTCCTTACCATATATTCATGTGATTTTTGCACTTAAGTTTTTCTAAATTCAAAATAGATTGTGAAGGAAGGTAACTCTCAGTTGGCTCTGAGAAATTTAAATTATGGTTTAGATCAACTTGAAATATCCTGGGATGATTTTAAAATGATTAATAATTAGCTATAAGCTTTTCATTATGTTATTATTTCTATTGGACACAGAAAATCATTCTTTTTGAATAGTTGATGATTTGTTTTGATTTGAAATTATAAATCCCAAAGATAATTTTCTTACCATCAATTCTGTGTGGTTTGGCAGGTGGTTCTCCCTAAAGATTATTTAAAAGTTTCTTACCTTTAATTGAATATGTTACAGAGCATAAAAGTCCACTAAGCAATGCTTCCAAAAGTTATTTACATTTAGTGGGTAATGTATAACCCCCTTTTAGAGTTGATGAACGGAGTCAATAATAGTAAAATAAGCTTAAATGAATTTTCAAGATGCCAAAGAGAAGAATAAATATTGGTCTGAAATGAATTAACAATAAATTTTGTATCTTATAGCACAAAGTATCATTTTAGAGGGAAAAGTTAATGATTTTAAAAATTCATGTTAATGCTAAAATTTTCTTTTGCTTTGCTACTGCTAACTTTAAAATTGGCCAAAAGAGCATTATTTGCAGTCTAGGCATAAGCGATATGTAATTTTACTACAGTAAAAGAGGTTGAAGCTCTTGTTACAACCTTCTTGGCCATAGATTACCATCTTGGTATCTTATCATATTGACTTAAAAGTAGGAAAACAGGGAAAACAGTATTTCAAGCAGCTTAGGTTGAAATTACATCAGTAATATGCTATAGTATTCTCTATTTTTTCCTTCAAAAAGATGGGGTATTAGGTATTTTACTTATATGAGAATTATAATATTTTATCCATGGATTAGTATATATTCATGGAACTAGGCTACAATAAATACTTAATATGAAACTTATTTTGAATATAATTTAATACATGATGGATCAGAAATCCTGATAGGCTCCTGCATTGTCTTGGGTATATCTTTATGAATTCTAGATATTATACATACCATGGGAAAATGCTAGTGTTTTAATCTTACCTTTTGGATTTTGGATAAACTGGGGTTTGTTATATATTCCTTCTACATTCTTTGCTGCCATATTTTTGGAAACAAATTATTTTTATTCAGTGATATTTAAAAGATTCCTTTTTTAAAAAGTTCTCTACTGAAACAGGATAGTTATCTTTGGTTTTAAAATCACATTTATGAATGACTTATTTCCTGGAGTGAAAATTGTAGACTGGCCTTTGTTTGTCTCTTCCCCAACTGGAGGCAGAAATCTCTAATGAAGTCAATAAAAGGTTAGCAAGAGAGAAATAAACTATGTGATTGGAAGAATTGAGTCCACTAATTCCTGGTATTATGTTAACTTTCATCTGAAACGTGGGATGCTCTTCAAGCTCTATTTCCTATTGTTGAATCAATACAGTAAATGTCTATAGAATATGATTTGAGTAGTGTTTACCTTTCTAGATTTACAATTTGATTTTTTAGGAAACAGTCTCAGAAAAGTACTTAGCCTTGGATAATTTTTTTTGGAGGACAAATAATATTCATTGACAGAATTCTCTCTGGGTTAAAAAAAACCCAATAAAGTAAAGTTATTTTTATTAATTTTGATTGGTTAGTTTATTACACTTATTAAGTACATTTCTGTTCATGTGGAATATTTCATCTGGCTCTCCTGGCCAGATACTGTGAAGTTGAGGGAGCCAGTATGAGAAAATGAAAATGAACTCTTTCAAAAATCTACCAGAATGATTCCTTCAGGTACACTACCATTAGTTCATACAAAGCAGGTTTTTTGAGTGATAAATACAAAATTACCATGGTAAAAATAATTTTTGCTCAAAAAGATAGAGAATGGAAATAAGGTGATGCATTGGGTTAAGGCACCAATTTCTAGCCCAACCAACTTAGATCTTTATCCTGGCATGAATTTGGTGGCACCTCCTAGTCCCTCATGGACTTTTTTCCACATCAGACAAAACCACTGGATGGTTTTGTACAGTCTGGCAAGATTGTTAGTTGTAGTGGTGTAGAAACGGAAACAATTTGGGAGTTGTAGGTTGAAACTGAGGTGCCTGGTTCTGTGAAGTGGTATTGGTACTGAGCTTCAAGTACCAAATTTATGTATATATTTAAAACAACTTTTTTAAGGTAGGTGGTAGTGGTGGCTATTTGAGTGTCTTTGGAATACTGAGACATTGAATATAATTGTACATCTTATAAAGAGGAATTTTGGAGCAAGGGTGTCTTGTAAATTCACTGCAGATTTAGAATCCAAACAAAACTCATTTCATGTTTGTATAAACTATTCTAAGCCATCTTGTTCTTACTGAAATTTTTTTTCTCTAGTCTGTAGTTTTTGTTTCTAAGGCCGGTTTCCCCTTTTTCACTATAGGATTTGTATTCATGGGCCTGCTGAATCACTTCTAAATGGTCCCGAAAGAGGTTGATGCTACTCTACTTGATTAAATACATTATAATCTTTATTTGCAAATCATTTTTGAAGATCCACAGATTTCACTAAGTTCTTGGAAGAGCTTACATGGTAGAGAGAAGATATGATCAATACCTTCCAAAAGTTCATTTTAAAGGGGTATTAGACCAGCATGGTAAACTATTAAAAAATATGAAACATTTTATAAAAGAGATACAGCATTAAGGTTGTATTTTAGCAACTTCTATACATGAAATAGATAAATTTGGAGTTCTTTTGAGGATATACTCTCTTTCTCTTCTGAACTCTCTTATCATTCACTATCTTTTCTGAAGTCTCTGGGTCAAAGGACTATTTGCTTTGTAATGGTAATTTCTCAATGTGTGAATGAAATAAGGAAAATGGTTTTGAATTACAGATACAATATTGCCTTAAAATTTAAAATTTCATTCATTTATTTCAAAGTCATCTTATCTAAATGCTTCTCGTGTAACTACAACACATGGAGTAGTTTGTATGTTTGTTTCAAGCCTTTTTAAAATTTAAGTATAGTTGATGTACAATATTATATGTTACCTGTGTATAATATAGTGATTTATAATTTTTAAAGGTTATATTCCATTTATAGTTATTATAAAATATAGTCTATATTCTGTGTGTTGTACAATATATATCCTTGTACCTTATTTTATACATAATAGTTTGTACTTATTAATCCCCTACCCCTACACTGCCCCTCCCAACTTCCATCTCCCCACTGGTAACCACTAGTTCTCTATATCTGTGAGTCTGCTTCATTTTTTTGTGATGCTCAGTAGTTTGTTGTATTTTTTAGATTCCACATATAAGTGATACCATGCAGTATTTGTCTTTCTCTGCCTGATTTTTTTCATTTAGCATAATACCCTCCACATCCTTCCATGTTGTTGCAAATGGCAAAATTTAATTGCTTTTTATGGCTGAGTAGTATTCCATTGTGTGTGTGTGTGTATGTGTGTGTGTGTGTGTGTGTATGTTTATATATGTGGGTATGTATTTATGTGTGTGATTTGTATATACACACACACATACACATATAGCACATCTTCTTTATCCATTCATCTGTTGATGGACACTTAGGTAGGTTACTTTCATATCTTGGCTATCGTAAATAATGCTGGTATGAACATTGGGGTACATATATCTTTTCTAATTAGTGTTTTTGGTGTTTTTTTGGGGGGGATATATATCCAGGAGTGGAATTGCTGGATCATATGGTAGCTCTATTTTTAGTTTTGTGAGAAACCTCCATACAGTTTTCTACAGAGGCTGCACCAATTTACATTCCCACCAACAGTGTATGAGGATTCCCTTTTCTCCACATACTCACCAACATTTATTATTTGTGTTCTTTTTGACGATAGCCATTCTGACAGGTGTGAGGTGATGTCTCATTATGGTTTTGGTTTGCATTTCCCTGATGATTAGTGATGTTGAGCATCTTTTCATGTGCTTGCTGGCCATCTCCATTTCCTCTTTGGAAAAATGTCTATTCAGGTCTTCTGCCCATTTTTTGATCGGGTTGTTCATTTTTTAATGTTGAGTTGCATAAACTGTTTATATATTATATATATAAACTGTTATATATCCCTTATCAGTCATATCATCTGTAAATATTTTCTCCGATTCAGTAGGTTGTCTTTCGTTTTGTCAATGGTTTCCTTTGCTGTGCAAAAGCTTTTAAGTTTAATTAGGTCCCATTTGTTTATTTTTGCTTTTATTTCCTTTGCTTTGGGAGACAGATCAAAAAGATCTTGCAATGATTTATGTCAAATAGTGTCCTGCCTGTGTTTCTCTCTAGGAGTTTTATGGTTTCCAGTCTAATATTTAGGTCTTTAATCCATTTTGAGTTTATTTTTGTATATGGTGTTAGTGAATGTTCTAATATCATTCTTTTACATGTAGCTGTCCAGTTTTCTGGCACCATTTATTGAAGAGACTGTCTTTTCTCTATTGGATATTCTTGCCTCCTTTGTCATAGATTAATTGCCTGTAAATGTGTAGGTCATGGAGTAGTTTTATACATAGTTTTGAGTGCAGTAAATTCTGTTAATTTTTCTTTTACTATTTGGCACTCTTCTTCTTTGCCCTCACCCCTACCACACTCCACAGCAAACTCCATGCACTAGAGGCTTTTTCATTATTAATCTTATCACTCCTGAAAAAATGTGTGATATCTTCATTTAAAACTAAAATAAAAATGAGTTGAGATATGGAAGGAAAGCAGAGGTAGAAGGCTGAACACCTTCATTGTTCATTCTCCAAAACACACAATTTTAACATACCCTTAAAACTTCAGGGAGCAGCTGCATCAATATTTGGTTGGAACTTAACATCTCTAATAAATTCCAACTTCCCAGCGAAATAGAGTTTGAGCAAAGTGATAAATATTAGTATGGTGTCATTGGCGTGGATTAATTTGAAGAGACATACACAGAGACGATCCTTGGCAGGCATGAAAATATACATAAACAAAAGATATTAAATTCTAAACAGGAAAATGCAAAATATTTTCCCTAAGACAAGAACTGAAAAGCATGGCTCTTTGGGGCTAGCCAGCTGCTCTCTGGATCCTGGGAGGTGGGGTCCTGTTGTTTGGCTCTTCCTTTCATATTGCATGCCTTCCATTCTCATGGAATATGCTTTTGAGATAAACGAGGGAAAGAATAGCACTCCTCATCTGACATAATTGTAGACAGGTTCAATGACACACCAGAACACACCACACCACAATAGGATTTAGTTCTCCTATTTGCCTAGATCAGAGAGCTCTTTCTTTTGAGAACAACTATGTAGAAAGAGACCCACAAAAATATTTTATTTTCAAGATAAAAAATATTTGTAAATAAGATTATTTCAGTGGATTATTATTAAAAAATATCTGCGCCTTTAATTTTTTGTGATTCCTTGTATTTTTCTGGCTATCAAGCTTGCAAAATTGGATGTATGAAATATATTGACCAAATCTGTAAAGGTATACATTTTTAATCACTTAAATGTAAGCTAAAAATATGTCTACTAAAAGTAGGAGCCCTGGTACTAAAATAAAATCTCATACTAACATGAATGGTTTCTTAGTATCACTTTATTGTATGAATGTGTGTGTTTATGTTTGAGCTAGGAGTGAGGAATGCAGTGATGAAATTAGGGGATGGAAGGAAGCATTTTAAAAAATAAAGAAACCGAATTAAAATACATAGTTTAATGTTATGACAGCAATTATTATTCCAGACATATTTTCTGAAATAATCTCATACATGAAGAGTATGTATTATTAGTATCATTAAACATGTTCCTAGACCTATTATGATACTAACACAAACTCCAAAAAGATTAATTTAAATGAAGCTGATAATTTTATTAAAATAACATCTTGGCCATGCATGAGAGAGGGTGTTTGATTTCCTAATTTACTCATTTCATGGGTAGAGTAATCCCGATTCTATTTATCCAAGGTGGCTTTGTGTTTTATCTCTCAAGTGGTCACTATTTTGAAACCTAAGTGACTAAGTGACATGACAGGCTAAAGATGAATTTAGAGAAGTCATTTGATTTCAAAGAGTAAAGTACTATCTTTACGTTGGTCAAACTTTCTTTCCTTGTTTCAGTGATGCCAAATGTGGGTGTCACAGTTCAATTTCCCTTTTGCCATAATGATTCCTTGGTGAGAGTAGAATCATGTCCTATATAGCACAGGCATTAAGTTCATAATGGAAGTTGAAACTTTGGGTGAAGATAAATTTTCCAACTATTTTGAGGGTCATTCTGCATTCTAGAATTTTCCTCTTTGTCTAAGAAAAGGTCCCATCTTGGATTATTGCCTTGTCTTTGTACAGTTTTAACATATCCTGTCATTACATCTTTTAACTATTGATATTTACCCATTGATTCATTTTCATGAAATATTCACGTTGATGTTCACGTCAGTATGATGGTTTTGTGACAGAACATTACCACATCGCATTGCGACACACCTTTGGGTTATGATGAATCCACAAGAGTGGCCATTAGGACTTTTGCTCAGAAAAATTTTTAGTCTTGGAAGCAATGTAAGGGGCAAAGAACAAGAGAAAAAAACTAGACAGTATACTAGATTTGGCCAAAAAACAGCAAGAGCACTTTAGGGATTTCAAATTTGATTTATACCTCTTCTAAAAAAAGTTGACTACTTTTACAGTGCTCACGAGACTAAAAGGGTAGTGGTTTTGGAAGAAAGGTTAAGGATTCTTTAAATTGGCAGATGAAATGTCATGTTTCATGACACTTCACTTATCTTAACTACATTAGGGCTAATAATTTTTTAGTTTGGCACCCTCCAAGGAAACCTTGTTGAATATTCAGAATAAATTGCAAGGCAGTTCCTAGCTTGCTATTAGTTACATTATAATTCTATAAATATCACCTTTCAGTGGCTGTTTTGTGAATTCAATTAAGTGGGAATCTACAGAAAGTAGAATATTATTAATTGCTTCATAATCTTTAATAAAAGAGTTATTGTTATTTCTAAATTATGCAGTTTTTACTGATGTGAAATTTGGAATTTGTGATTTTTAATAAAGCGATGAAAAATTTTAACACCAAAATAATGTATTATTATGGTAATAAGCAATAGTCTCGCCCCATTCCTTTCCAGCTGTTACTTCTGAGAGTTAGTGCTCTGTCTATAAGTAATATGATTTTTAGGACAGTTTTTTGTTTTGTCAATTTTATACATTCTCTTTTATTTGTTTCTCTTATGGATAATAATTTCACTGATTTAAACCGCTGACTTTATGCCCATCTTCCTAATATAGTTAATTTTTTTTTTTTTTTTTTTTGCTGTACGCGGGCCTCTCACTGTTGTGGCCTCTCCTGTTGTGGAGCACAGGCTCCAGATGCACAGGCTCAGTGGCCATGGCTCACGGGCCCAGCTGCTCCGCGGCATGTGGGATCTTCCCGGACCGGGGTGTGAACCCGTGTCCCCTGCATCGGCAGGCAGACTCTCAACCACTGCACCACCAGGGAAGCCCCAGTTAACCATTTTTAATTCTTCTTTTGGCTACCATTTAAATTTTTCTTTAAAGAGTATTTTTTTGATGTGGACCATTTTTATAGTCTTTATTGAATTTGTTATAATATTGCTTGTGTTTTATGTTTTGGTTTTTTGGCCACGAGGCATGTGGGATCTTAGCTCCCTGACCAGGGATCAAACCCGCACCCCCTGCATTGGAAGGCGAAGTCTTTAACCACTGGACCAAGGAAGTCCTGGTTACCATTTTAATTTTAAACAATGAATTAACCTTTGTTTCTTATTTCTAGCTATAAAAGTTAGAAACATATTTTGCTTTTGCACTTTGTAGGGGACAGTATTTGTGCTCACTTGATAATTTTAATAAAAGTTGTCGGGAACAGCTTTGTTCAGATGGAATATAGAACACCATGATTACTTTTCTTTTCCATGGTATTTATGTATTGATCTTTGTCTTTCATCTCTTAAGTACCTTTACTCTTTTTTTTTTTTACTACAGATATAAAGGTATAATTTATAATGATACAAGAGTGAATCCAACAGTGTTTAATATATAATTCATGTCTGTGTGATAGCAATAGGTGACTTGATGGATTTTATCTGGCTATATATACTTCCATCTTAATAAGTTCCTACCCAGTGGAAACCAGGTCAATTCAATATTCTTGGTATTTTATCTGAAATAGCTCAACATGTAATAAGGTCATTATGAAAGTACGTTTTTTGGTATTTATCAGTAAACTTTGGTTCAAACAAATCTTGTTCAGTTAATGACAGAATGGAAGGCCTGCCTAGTAGAGCAAGGTAACCCAAATAATTATAATGTATTGTGATTCTGCAAGCTTTTTATTGTTTTCTACAAAAGAAACTGATCAGTATATTGGGAAAATTTTAACCTAGCTCTTTGAGACCTTTTGAAATTATGAAAGCATTTTGGTTTTTCATATCTTCTACCCTCTAGCCCCTGAGACAGACAGTGCTGGGCTAGTAACCTGAAGGTGATGGAGCAAATTTAACAAGGTCTCCATAATCATACTTTTTCAGATGATAAATGCTGGCATTCAATTTTTTTTTCAGAACACTTAATCCCCTCTTATAGACATGTAATGATCACTTATTCTAATATTCTTTTTTTTTTTTTTGTGGTACGCGGGCCTCTCACTGTTGTGGCCTCTCCCGTTGCGGAGCACAGGCTCCGGACGCGCAGGCTCAGCGGCCATGGCTCACAGGCCTAGCCGCTCCGCGGCATGTGGGATCTTCCTGGACCGGGGCACGAACCCGTGTCCCCTAAATCGGCAGGCGGACTCTCAACCACTGCGCCATCAGAGAAGCCCTAATATTCTTAATAAATGATTGCAAATTGGAATTGGCGAGAAATACGGCAAGAGACATCGATACTTTACTATATCAGAGTAGAAAGTGGTGTTAGACTAAAATAATTCAGCAAATTGGAATATTGATTAGAAAATAGGATAAATAAATATGGTAGGGTACAGATATGAAGCAATATGATTAGAGAGGAAGAATATCATAAACTCCAGAGGGTAACTGACTATACTTAAGTAAAGTTGGAAGGCCCCTCAGTAATAAAGGAATAATAAGATTATTATGAGTTAACAATGTAGTGTGGTGGTTAAAGCAAACACAATGTAAGGTCATATAAATAAAAATCAAGAATGTGGGAAACTTGAGATTATTTTCCCATTGTACTTGCCACTGGTCAGACCCTTTTGAGAGCATTGTTTCTAGTTCTGGGCTCTACTGCTAAAGAAGGACATGGAGAACTTGGAGGAAGTTCAGAGGAGGACCACAAAGATGATTAAAGGGTTGAAAAAGAAACCTAAAAGAAAAATTTTAAAGTATCAGTGATTATTATTCTAGAGAAGACTTAGAGGTATTTATGTGTAAAGGATGGAGAACAGATGGTCTCAATCTTCACTGAAGGTCAAACAAGAAGAAATCAATTTAACCTGTGTCATGAAGGATTTAGTTAGGTATGAGGAAATTTTTACACATACAATGTTAAAATCAGTGACTATGGGACATGTGAAATCTTTTGTAACACTGGATCCTAAGTGATTACATCAGACTGCTCAAAGGGCATTTGAGGCATTTATGATCATAGTAGCTCATTAAGTAAACCTGCATTTTTTTCATTCTCTTTTTCTTTTTTTTCTTTTTTTTTTTTTTTTTGCGATACGCGGGCCTCTCGCTGCTGTGGCCCCTCCCGTTGCGGAGCACAGGCTCCGGACGCGCAGGCTCAGTGGCCATGGCTCATGGGCCCAGCCGCTCCCCGGCATGCGGGATCCTCCCAGACCGGGACACAAACCTGCGTCCCCTGCATCGGCAGGCGGACTCTCAACCACTGCGCCACCAGGGAAGCCCCATTGTCTTTTTCTGACTGAGGAAAATTAACGGTTAATTCTGACTTATGATCAGTCCTTATGGAAAATATGTCTAGTTGACTTGATAGAGGTAACGTAATTCAAGTTATAATCAATTCTGTTAATAAGACAGTGTAGTATGATGTTCCATTAAATCAGAAGGATAGTCAATATGACCTCTTTCCCCACTTTCTTTAACTAGACCATGTTTTAGAATACAAACAACTGTTCATTGGTTTGATGGTGAATATCAATAAAAGAGAGAAATGATTATGTTGAAGTTTTAAGTTATATTTCTATTTTATATACATATTTACAAATGTTAAGATGCTGTGGTGGTGTTTTTTTCTAAGAGCAGCCTGTTCATATGCATTTTGGAAACACAGTCAGTCTTTCAAAATCAATGTTGTTAAATAGTTTACTGACCACAAATAAAAATTATTTATCTTTGAAAATCAACTACTAAAGTACTGACAAACAGAACTAGACTATTGGTTGCTTGTGGCTAGCTTTAAAAGACCCGTATACTAACAACAGAAAAATTCTTCTCCCTATTGAGCAGTGCTTTACATGTATATTATGTTTTTCCTTTTTTTGCTTTAAATAGCTTCTTTGGTTTTGAGGTTTTTGAGGAAAAAGACAAAATAAGCTATGTACTTTATTTTAAGGCAAAGAGCTCTTGTGGTCTACCATGTTCTGTAAAACTAAAAGGATGCTACAGTAAAAATTTAGAAAGAAAAACTTTTTATATGTAGTAAGTGTGTAAAGTTATTTGTATAAACTGTCTTTATATTATAAATAATATAAAATGGACTGATCAATTTTAGATTGTTTATAAAGCATTTCCATTCTATGTGATGTCAAAATTAATTTTTAATACTAAATGAAGCTGTTTTATTTTTAAATTTTTTTATTTTTGCGGTACGCGGGCCTCTCACTGTTGTGGCCTCTCCCGTTGCGGAGCACAGGCTTTGGACGCGCAGGCTCAGCGGCCATGGCTCACGGGCCTAGCCGCTCCGCGGCATGTGGGATCTTCCCGGACCGGGGCACGAGCCCGCGTCCCCTGCATCGGCAGGCGGACTCTCAACCACTGCGCCACCAGGGAAGACCGAAGCTGTATTTTTTTATAGGCAGGTAATTTGTTTTCTAACCAAAGAGCAACCTATTAATTATTTTATTCTTTTTAGAAAACGAACCTTTTTTTTATTCAACAATCTTATCCATTTTTGTTCTAGGTGCTGTGATGGTTGAAAATATTTTAATATTAAAAGTACATGATGTGTTTGTTCCTACAGCTGTGAGGGAATATTGAGATTCTTATTTACTCCCTAAAGAAAAAAATATATAACTCAGGGTAGCATTTATTAATTAGGTGAATTTAGTATACTCTAGAACCTGGCCCTTAACCTTGGAGATTTAAAAATCTGATTTTTGTTATCATTCAAATCCACTTTTAAAGACATACAATTAACCAAACTTTTGAAACTGGTCTATATGGAATAAAAATGCCCCATTCACTATTCACTATTAATTTACAGTGACAAATAGGCCTGACAGTGGACTAAACTGTACAAGTTAACATAATCAGTACTTTTCTTCTTTGTTGCTAAACTACATGAAAAGCTTAATCATAATCTGAGGACCATTTAATAATTTTACAATGAGAAATATAAATATCCCAAGGATAAGAAACCCATCAAACTGTCATAGTCATTATATTTTGTTCTCTTTCTCTCTCTCTTTTTTTTTGGAGGGGGGTACAGATTTTATTATATCCCCTAAATACCGATGAGAGTATTTGGGAGGAAAATGAAGTTTATACAAGAAACTGTGGTATAAAACAACACTATGAAACACAGAATGCTGTAATAATTAGAGAAGGAATAGGTCAATTCAGGCATAATGAAGGATGAGATATTGGAACTGAGCCTAAATGATGTCTAGAATTTCACAGTATAAATGGAGGAGGATATTGCATGATCAAAGTGTGGGACGTGAGAAAGATGAGGGCCTTTTTAGACAATGGTGAGTATATAGCCAATTTCTTTTTTTTTTGGCTGTGTTGGGTCTTCATTGCTGCATGCGGGCTTTCTGTAGTTGCAGCAAGCGGGGGCTGCTCTTTGTTGTGGTACATGGGCTTCTCATTGCGGTGGCTTCTCGTTGCAGAGCATGGGCTCTAGGCATGCAGGCTTCAGTAGTTGCGGCACATGGGCCCAGTAGTTGTGGCACGTGGGCTCTAGGGCACACAAGTTTCAGTAGTTGTGGTGTGCGGGCTCAGTAGTTGTGGCTCACGGGCTCTAGAGCACAGGCTCAATAGTTGTGGCTCACGGGCTTAGTTGCTGTGTGACATGTGGGATCTTCCCAGACCAGGGATTGAACCTGTGTCTCCTGAATTGTCAGGCGGATTCTTAACCACTGCACCACCAGTCAAATTTAGCTAGAATAAAAGACAAATATAGGGAGAAGTAAAAGATAATTCTAGAAAGGTAAATTGAGATTTTTGAGGGTTCTTGAACTCCAAGCTACAGTGTTTAGATTTTTGGAGAGAGTTGAATTTTTGAGTGGGAGAATGGCATGAGCAGAGTTATGCGTTAGGAATAATAAGCTACATATAAGGTAGAGTTGGATAAAAGATATTTGCATTCACCCCAACAAGGGATACTTAAGGATATAAATTAGGGTGTTATAAGTAGAGTTGGAGCTCAAAAGATGAATACAGCTACCCTGAGAAAAGGTTATCCAGTTCTTGTGAAAGAACAAAGGAAAAGGAGGGCACAAAAATAACTAAAATGAATAAAGTTGAGTCCAATAAATTGTACTCCAGTGGTGTAAAAGAGTGAAAAGATTTTCTCTTTCTAATGATGCCTGATTAAACCTTTACTGATCTTAGAAAAGTTTCTAAGCATCTTCAGATGAAGAGTAAGTTAGTCCTGTCCGTGTTTTTCCTTATCCCAACACATGGTAAGCTCTCAGTAAATATTTGTTGTAAAAGTGGTTTAGTTTTTAAATTTATTAATATGAGAGAATCTTTTAGCAGATAAATTTTTAATGAATCAAACTTATTCCATTATCTACTTACCAAGACAATGCTATATTAAATGTACCTTTAAAAAATTTCTGCTTCCCTGACAAACACACAAGAGCTTCATTTGGGCTTGCCTGGTGGCGCAGTGGTTAAGAATCCGCCTGCCAATGCAGTGAAACACGGGTTCGAGCCCTGGTCCGGGAAGATCCCATATGCCATGGAGCAACGAAGCCCGTGCACCACAACTACTGAGCCTGCGCTCTAGATCCCGCGAGCCACAACTACGGAGCCTGCGAGCCACAACTACTGCGAGCCACAACTACTGAAGCCCGCGCACCTAGAGCCCGTGCTCTGCAACAAGAGAAGCCACCACAGTGAGAAGCCCGGGAACCGCAATGAAGAGTGGCCCCCGCTCGCCGCAACCAGAGAAAGCCCGCGTGCAGCAACGAAGACCCAACACAGCCAAAAATAAATACATACATTTATAAAAAAAAAAGAAAAGAACTTCATTATTTAATTTTGTTTCAATACCCTAAAATAACTTTCTTCTCATTAACTGGTGACAAGGGTATCAGGAAATAGGATTGTGGTAGAATAAATTGATATAACTTTTCTAGAGGGCATTAATTCTATAAACACTGAATACCTATTGTGCTCCAGGCATTGTGCTGGGTGCTGGGATACAGTAGTGAGCAAAACAGTCCAGTCCCTAATCTCAAAGAATTTTCAGTCTAGTGGGAAAGACACATACATGAAAGTACCAGTCTGATAAGAGCTATGAAGGAAAAATTTAGGGAGTTCGACAAGTATTGATTAGGGGAACTTCATCTAGTCATGGAAGACTTCCTTGAGGAAGTGCATTGACTAGGAATCTGAAAGATTAGTAGGAGTAACCTAGCAAAGAGAGTAGGGTTGGTAGAAAAGTGTTTCAGATAGAGGTAAGAGTAAGGTCAAAGTTCATGAAATGGAAGGAAATATGGTATGTTCAGGAAACCAAAAGAAGGTAAATGCTACTTGAGATTGCAGAGAGGGGAGAGAGGTGGACATAAGGTTATTGAAGTGGGCAATGGTGAGATCATTACAATATGAATGATAATCCTTAAATGTGTTTCTCTTCTAGGATTTTAATATGAAAGTATTATCAGATAAATGTGCAAAATTATAGTGATGTTCATTGTGATTAAGTTTATATCAGTGAAAACTTGGAAACCATTTAAGTTTTCAACAATAGGGCATTGTTTAAATTTTGTTACAGTAGAATTTGATAAAGTCATTAAAATGATGTGCATATTTCTTTACTGACATAGAAAGATGCTCAAAATATATTGTTGGCTAAAAGACAGGGTGCAAACAACGTAATATCCCATTTTGGTGAATGTGTAGAAATATAGAAACAATTTATTCATTGTAAAGAATATATCATGATTTAGTGACAAAACAATCAAGGAGAAAGTTAATCAGTTAACCAGGAGATGGAAAAGGATTGAAATACTATTGCAGATAGGCCCAGAGGACAAAGATGATAATCTGTTGAATTGAGGCTACTGATGATCGTAAAGGAATGAACATCCTGTGTTGGTAGGCTTTTATAACTTAGATACGAAAATTTCAGTCTTGTCAGATCAACATTTTGCAATGGCTTGGGACAGTTTTGCAAGGGCAAAGGCATTCTTTGCTAACTATCTCTATGCTTTCTAATAGAAAAACCCTAGTAGGATGAATGGAAAATTCATATTATCATGTGAATAGCCAGGGCTATGTTTTACAATCTATGGTAAATCTTTAATTCATTCCATGAGCAGAAACACTGGTAGCCTCTGACATAAGACAAGAACTAGTAGCTAAATATATCTAATATTTATTAAGCAAATAACCCTGACATATCTTTGAGAAGTATTATATAATATAGTCACATAATAATAATAAATATGTTACTTCATCAGATAATATACATATGGGTGGTCTTGGGTTTTAAGGGTTCAAAAATATCAGCAAGTAACTTTTCCAAGATAATTAATGTCATTTGGATAAAGAGATGAGTATTACAAAAAATGTAACTTGTGAAGTTCATAAAGTGAATCAAATTCGCTGTTTAAAGTAGTGTTGTGGACTGAATGTGGTTGCCTAAAATGCATATGTTATAATCTTAACCCCCAATGTTATAGTATTAGGAGGTTAAGACCTTCAGGAGTAATTAGATTTAGATGAGGTTTTGAGGGTAGAGCCCCCATGATGGAATTGGTGCCCCTATAAGAAGACAACAAGACCAGAACCCCCTCTCTCTCTGCCGTGTGAGGGTACAGCAAAGAGGTGGCTGTCTGCAAGTGAGCAAGAGGGCCTTCACCAGACAAAGGATCTGCCAGCACCTTCATCTTGGACTTCGTAGCTCCAGAAATATGAGAAATCAATATTTGTTGATTAAGCCACCCAGTCTATGGTATTTTGTTATAGCAGCCCAAGCTGACTAATTCAGCAATTGGTACTGAGAAGTGGGGTACTCCTGTAACAAATACTTAGAAGCGTGGAAGGTTTGAAACTGGATAGTGAGTAGAGACTGAAAAAGTTTTGAGATGCCCGCTAGAAGAACCTAAGATTGCTGTGAGAGGACTTTTTAAAGACGATTCTGGTGAGAGCTCAGAAAGAAAAGAGAAGAGTTGTATAAAAAGCTTCCATGTTCTTAGAGAATACACAAATAATCATGAGCAGAATGTTGATAAAAATACAGATAGACCATTTTGGCGATATCTCTGTCAGAAATGAGGGTTACTGGACAATGGAGAAAAGGTGAACCTTGTTGAACCTTGTCATAAAGTGGCAAAAAACTTGCCCAAATTATGTTTGTGTTCTAGTATTTTGTGGAACGTAGAACTTGTGAGCGATGAAATTGGATATTTAGCTGAGGAGATTTCTAAGCAAAGCATTGAAAGAGGGCCTTGGTTCCTCCTGACCGCTTATAGCAAAATGCAAGAAGAGAGAAATGAAGAAGGAATTATTAAGCTAAAAAGGAACTGGCACTTTAAGATTTGGAAAATCCTCATCCTATCCAAATTGCAAAAAGTGAGGAAGTGTGTTCAAAAGAGAACACTAAATGTGTGGCTGACTGACCATTTAATAGGGAGAGTAGCGTGGATATGAACTACAGACCTAATCAGCCATCTAAACAGTCAGGAATAGAGATGGGATTATACCAGGAAAAACACTGCCAGCTGGGACAAAAGGGAACAGAGAAAATAGGATGTAATGAAGGAAGGCTGTGAACATGCATTATCCTTTAAGAAAAGGGAAGAAGGACCCCAAAGACAATTCAGAGATCAGCAGGGCTACTACTCTCACCACAGCCCTAGACTATGCAGCCTGGGAGGCAAGACTACTTCTACCCTGGTTTCAAAGGGCAGGGCCATTGCCCTGCAGAGCTGCATGGGAGGGCCCTCATAGAAGCAGAGTGGGTGAAGCCAGGTGGGCAGCCTCTGCCAAGCTGAAGGGGAGAGGCCACCTCATAAAGCCATGGGGTGATGCCACCACCCCAGTGGTTCTAGAGGGGAGAACGTCATACCAAAGAGGATTATTCTCAAGCCTTAAAATTTAATGGCATTTGCCTTGCTAGGTTTTGGACTTATTTGGGACCCATCACCCCTTTCTTCCTTCTGATTTCTCCCTTTTGGGATGGGAACATTTATTCTATGCCTAATCCTCCATTTGGAAACACATAGCTTTTCTGGTTTCAAAAGTTCACAACTGAAAAGGAATTTCGCCTCAGGATGAGTTATACATAGAGTCTCACCCATATCTGATTTAGATGATATTTAGGTAAGACTCTGGACTTTAGAGTTGGTACTGGAATGAATTAAGACTTTTGAGGCTGTTGGGATAGAATGAATGTATTTTGTACGTGAGAAGGACGTGAATTTGTACGTGAATCTGGGGGGTAGGAGTCAAATGTTATGGAGTGAACATTTGTCCCCTCCACCCCCCCAATTCCAATGTTGAAGTCCTAATCCCCAGTGTGATGGTATTTGGGAGTGAGGCCTTTGTGAAGTAATTAGATTTAGTTGAGGTCATGAGGGTAGAGTCCTCATGATGCTATTAGTGCCATTATAAGAAGAAGAAAAGACACCAGAGCTTTCTCTCTCTTCATGAGCAAGCACCAATCAAAGGCCATGTGCACACACAAGGAAAAGCCAGCTGTGTACAAGCTAGGAAGTGGGCTCTCACCAGACAGTGAATCTTTGGCCACCTTGATGTTGGAATTCCCAGCCTCCAAAACGATGAGAAATAAATATCTGTCATTTAAGCCACCCAGTCTATGACATTCTGTTATAGCAGCCCAAACTAAGGCAGGTGGTCTTAAATCTTTTTCATTTATCATAAAAAGTAGTGTACATTCTCACACATATTGGGTTAAAATAATTTTTCTCATTATTTTATTACAATTGTCTTTAGAACTGAGGTCGTGTTTTGTATCAGTACATGTAAAGAAAGCTGAAAAGTGCTGTGTCACTATCACTTGGCTTTCACCACCACATCTAAGAGAACAAAATGAGACAGCACAGTACATAGGACATTCTGTTTGGAAGTTAGTCTGTGACTCAGTGTTAAACAAATGAGACTCAAAGTTTAGATTTTAACTCATTCCATTTTCAAAAGTAAATCTTTGAAAGGAATGCTTCTTTGCAATGATCATTTCTCTTACATAAGAATGGAATGTAGTTTTTGGAAAAGGTTTGAAGAACCCATCTAGGTATTTCATCATTGTAAGGTAGTGCTATATTTTGCAGACCTTAAAATGGAGCTTCATCATGTGTTTTGGTCAGTTTCTTCTGATAGCCATGCCTAGCCAAAGTGATTAGGAGATTCAATAGCTGAAAGTATCCACAGCAGAAAAGTATACCAATGTTATAGGAACATATTTAGCCAACTCTGGTTTTGATCTTGCTCAAAATTCAACCATATGAATTTAGGGTAAGGAAATGACAATGTATGCATTCATCTACTCACCCAAAAGGAACCCTGATTTCCTTTATGTATCTGGCTTTACATAGAATCCCCATGATCACGTTTCTTAGCTCTTTTTCACCTACCTTGACTGAACCCTTTATTATTCTTTCATGAAAAGAAAACAAAGAGAAAAGTACCACAGTGATAAAGTGCTGTTTTTCAGAATCCAGAGAACCTTTTTAAATCACATTTCAGCTTTTCTCTCACTACTTAGGATGCCAGTGTACTTCTTAGCCTAGCCTGTAGTTTAGACCAAAGGCCCAAGTTTTGGTGCTCCTGCCACATCTGGGTTGGTCAAGATTTAGTAGAGACGATTTGTTTAAAGGGTGCTGAGAGTGGGTAATGGGAAACTCCTTTTCCTCTGTCTCTTCTTTCTTCAATTTATGTGGCAGCAAGGTAAATCCTAAAAGCACACAGATTATATCTTTGGGTTAAAGCAAGATTCCTTGCACTTTTTTTCTTGGCAGTTTTTCCCGAAGTGGCTCAGGATTGGAGGAAAATAAGGCAAAACCATAATATGGCAGAGAAGAGTTGATAGAGTATAGAGTGAATTTGATGTGAGGTAAAAATGAGAAAATCACGAGAAAGAAATGGGTGCAGTGTGAAGTTTGTGAGGATTATCATGGCATAATGTGGAAAAATGATGTTTAGAGGTTAGATGTGAGAAGATTGAGGGATATATATAGAAGCTGAAATAAGCTGGTTCATCCTTGGCCTAATTTGAGAAGTCCTGGTTTAAGCGTAGCATAGCTTGAATTAGATAACTCACCAAGATTCTTATCATCTGTAGCAATATGGGGCAAAGAGAATATTTGTAGGAAAGGAAAGATTCAGAAATATATGCATGAAAAAGAAGGAAAAATATTTATGGGAAAATGGATGGAATATGAAATAACATAAAAAACACATTTAAAAAGGTAAAATGTGAAAGAATAAGTTTATAAAAGTATGGAAGTAATGGAATTAAAGCAATTTTTAATTTTAAAAAAATGTCTCAAATGATTACCTTGCACTTACGCTGAACATTTTGTTATGTACAGATAACACAATGTTGAACAAGCACACACAATCAAGGAATGGAAAAATATTTGTGTTAATCAATTCTGTGTTGAAGTGGAAATTCAATGTAGTCTTTTAGAAGTATGTATCATGATAGCTATAGCTACATGTAAATATTTTTCTTATTACTGTATCACCTCTTCCTTCCATCAATCAGGAATTTTTATTGTTTCAAATTGACCTAAGTGAATATGATCAGGCATACTCTGAGGGTTTGGTGAGTGAGTGTTGTTATCTATTGTAATGAAGGGGAGTTTTAGATCAAATTTCATTAAATATACAAATATTTATTAAATAAACAAGGAGGCACAAAATAGTTCATACTCCTTATTTTATAAGTTGGATGACATTTCAGTTGTAATTTCGGTGCTCTGACAATACTTTGCGTGAAAAAATGCACTCAGTGTGTGCGTGAACATATTTTAGGGATAGAATTCTGTTACCCTTATAGTTGTCAGCTGGCACCATGATCTTCCAAACCAATGAGCGGACACACAAGTCTCAGAAGCTTTACCTAAGTGTATTGTAAGCCTACAATGTTTGCTGAATTCTTATAAGTGTTCATAAAGAGCAGTAGAGTGCTTCTGAAATCTTTTGGCAAACCTACAGATCTGGAACACCATTAATTTTTTTCTTCAATGAAAAACACATTTTCAACATTTATTAAACATTAATTAGACTAGCTATAAACTATCTCTTGTGTTGATCATCAGAGGCCAGCATAGGTGAAACGCTTTCTGATTAAACATTAGCTATATAGAAATTTATATAATAGAGTAGAAATCATTATATTCTCCCTACTCTCCCACCTCCTTCTCACCTACCCACCGTTAAGCTCCCAGACATTTATCTGTGTACAGACTTAATCTGTATGCACATTCATATAAACATACTTAAAAAAAAAACCTTTCCTACTATGCAAACTTATTTTCTAAGTTTCTTTTGCCTGTAGGAAAAAACAAATCTGGTTTGGCATTCAAGGTAGTTAATAGCCCTCCTTCCCACACCAACTCTCCAAGTTTGTATTCTGCTATTTTACCCTATATGTTCAATGTTTCAGCCTCTCTGAACTTTTCATAGTTCCCCATATATGCCATACCCTTTCCTTTTTTATTTTATCTGGCTACGCCTTTAAAATCTGTTTCAGATGTTATGTTATATATGAATCTGTTTCCTAGTTTTCTATTGTAGAATCATTCCTTCATCTGTATTTCCATAGTATTTTGTATATAACTTGACTGTGATAATAATTATAATAGCTAATAAGTATTGGCTCTGTTGTGTTAAGTTTAACTTTTTTTACATTTATTTTATTTAATCATGTTTTCACATTATTTTGTAACTTATCTGCTTATGTGTCTTTTCCCAAATAGACTACAACTTACTGATTCATCTTTAGGTTCTAGTATATGGCACTATACCTGGGCATGTGATAAATGCTCAGTACATCTGTATAAGAAAGAATGAATGTAAAAATGTTGCTCTTTAGTACTTGGTATTAAAGGTGAAGCATAGATCATAACTGCTCTCTGTGAATATAGAATAGAGAAGGATACAGTGTGAATTGAATGAAGAAGGCACTAGGAAATCCCGTCTTTTCCCTATAGAATGGCTTATGGAGAACTCTATAGGTATATTACAGGATTGGAGAAAGCTGAAGAAAATGCAAATAGAATTATCCTAGTCTAAGATGCTTTAGCTTGTATTATTTGTTGGTGGCTTTAGCCTTTGTGTAGGTATTTTGCAGTCGTGACAGAATGAAATAATATTCATCATGAGTATAATATAAAGGGTGTAGGCAAAATGAGAACAAGGAAAGGAGATGAGAAAGGACTGCTTTGAGGTGGAAATATAAGTTGTATTTATCTGTGCTTTTCAAATTGTTTGCTTAATTTGCCTCCTAAAATAATTTTTTAAAATGATGTACCACTTTGTGTATATTAAAGCTGATATCTAAAATACTTTTTATCAATGGTACTGATGAAACTAGTGGCAGGGCAGGAATAAAGATGCAGGCATAGAGAACGGACTTGAGGTCACGGGGTGGGGGGATGGGGAGGGGAAGCTGGGACAAAGTGAGAGAGTAGCATTGACATACATACACTACCAAATGTAATATGTGTGGCTAGTGGGAAGCTGCTGCATAGCACAGGGAGATCAGCTTGACGCTTTGTGATGACCTAGAGGGGTGGGATAGGGAGGATGGGAGGGAGGCTCAAGAGGGAGGGGATATGGGGATATATGTATACATATAGCTGATTCACTTTGTTGCACAGCAGGAACTAACACAACATTGTAAAACAATTATACTCCAATAAAGATATTAATGAATAAATAAATAAAAGCAGTGAGTTGAAAAGAAAAAAATAAGTAAAATAAAATACTTTTTATCACAAGTTTAAGTAGCTACAGAGACTATAGCTAAAAACATATTATATATTGGGTATATGCTTTAAATAAATTTTGTCAAAACGTTGGAGCTGCCTATTTCATTCAATCATGAAAAATGTCTGCATGAAATCTGACTGGCTAAATCATTCCTTGTTGCCAAACTACTTAGCTAAGTCAGACTTACTATCAGTCAATAACAAGCCTGACCTCATTTTTTAGGTCAAATCAGCCTGTTAATACACTCCATGACAACCGTCTCACTTCTGAATTCTAAATATGAGATAGGTATATAGATTGCTTTATAAACAATCATACTGACAGACCCCAGGTCTTCCCAGGATAAAACAAGTGTCATCCCCTTCAATTTTTCTTGCTTTGCTCATAAAGGATTATCCTCCAGGATCAATGAATTCTTTTTTTTTTTTTTAATTTTTATTGGAGTATAGTTGCTTTACAATGTTGTAAAGCAATGTAGTTTCTATCGTACAGCAAAGTGAATCAGCTATACGTATACAGGTATCCCCTCTTTTTTGGATTTCCTTCCCATTTAGGTCACCACAGAGCATTGAGTAGAGTTCCCTGTGCTATACAGTAGGTTCTCATTAGTTATCTATTTTATACATAGTATCAATAGTATATATATGTCTCCCAATTCATCACACACCCCTCTTTCCCCCTTGGCATCCATACGTTTGTTCTCTACGTCTGTGTCTGTATTTCTGCTTTGTAAATAAGATGGTCTATACCAATGTTTTCAGATTCCCCATATATGCATTAATATACAATGTTTGTTTTTCTCTTTCTGACTTACTTTATTCTGTATGACAGTCTCTAGGTCCATCCATGTCTCTACAAATGACCCAATTTGTTCCTTTTTATGGCTGAGTAATATTCCATTGTATATATATGCCACATCTTCTTTATCCAGTCATCTGTCAATGGACACTTAGGTTGCTTCCATGTCCTGGCTATTGTAAATAGTGCTGCAGTGAACATTGGGGTGCATGTGTCTTTTTGAACTATGGTTTTCTCTGGGTCTATGCCCAGTAGTGGGATTGCTGGGTCATATGGTAGTTCTATTTTTAGTTTTTTGTGGAACCTCCATACTGTTCTCCATAGTGGCTGTATCAATTTACATTCCCACCAACAGTGCAAGAGGGTTCCCTTTTCTCCACACCCTCTCCAGCATTTATTGTTTGTGGTTTTTGTGATGATGGCCATTCTCACTGGTGTGAGGTGATATCTATTGTAGTTTTGATTTACATTTCTCTAATAATTAGTGATGTTGAGCATCTTTTTATGTGCCTCTTGGCCATCTGTATGTCTTCCTTGGAGAAATGTCTATTTAGGTCTTCTGCCCATTTTTTGACTGGGTCGTTTGTTTTTTTGATATTGAGCTGCACGAGCTGTCTGTATATTTTGGAGACTGATGATCCTTTGTCCGGTGCTTCATTTGTTCCTCTTCCTTAGTTGCTCCGCCCCTGGGGCTCAGCTGTGGTTTTAGTCCCGCCTCTGTATGTGGGCTACCCACAGAAGTCTGCTCCAAAGGCTGCCCTGGAGCATTCGGGTCTGCCCCGGTGAGGACAGGGCTCAGAGGTGGCACGAATTCCTGGGTCACGGGGGCCCCGGTGGCGACAGGTGCACGGGAAAGCCGGTGGCCACAAGCACAAGAGATCTGGCCCTAGTGGGAGCGTTTCCTAGTGCCTGGCGGCTGGCGCGAGAAGGTCAGCTCTGGTGGGGGCCTTTTGTAGCTCCTGGTGGCAGGCATGAGAAGGCCAGCCCTGTTGGGGGCTTTTCTTTGTGCGTGGCGGGACAGGTGGCCGGCGCGTGGGAAGAGAGAGGCTGCAATGGCGGCTCCACCCCCTGCACATCAGTCAACAGTGGCGCCTTGCTTCTATGGCAGTCTCGGCTTCCTCCACAAGCATTCCTGGTTGCGGATTTCCTCCCTCCTGTCCCCTCAGGCTGTGTCCTCGCAGTCAACAGCAGCTTTGCCCCCAGGTTTGCTCTTCAGTCCGCATGTTCCAGCTCTTAACGCCTCCCCCAGCCCCCCGTGTGCACCAGCAGACACACGTCTCAGTCTGGGGCGCACAGGACCAGCTGTGTAGTTCTCACTCTGTCCTATCTGTCACAGACAAGCCGTTTCATCCTCCTCCAACAGCCTCAGATGCTCCCCTTCTGTCCCAACTGATTTCCCCGTCAGTGAGGGGATTTCCCCGGATGCGGGAACCTCTCCTCTGCTTTAGCTCCCCCCAGGGGTACAGATCCCGTTCCGCTGCCTCTCCTCTTCTTTTTCCCTTCTTTCTTTCATCCTACCCAGTTGTGTGGGGATCTTTCTTGTCCTTTCCAGTGTCCAAGGTCTTCTGCTAGTGTCCAGCCAGTGTTCTGTGAGAATTGTTCCATCTGTAGATGTATTCTTAATGCATTTGTGGAGAGAGATGAACTCCACGTCTTCCTACTCATCCACCATCTTGGTTTTCCCGCAATGCACTCTTGAATTATCCCTTTGCATTATGCTCTGGAGACTTTTACTCACAGGGGTGGGTGGGGAACAAGACACCATAGCAAGGTTTGGGATGGGTGAGAAGTATGCTTTCTTTTTTGTAAAGTAGAAACAGGATGATTGTGGAAGTCGAAAGAGGGACAGAATGCTGGTGACTTGCAGGTGCATCCTCAGGCAAATCAATTTTAGGAACGGGTACATATGGAAATTGAGGATTTGGAAGTAGGCTCCGTTTAAACATTTAAATCTGCATTACCCATGAGAAGGCTTTTTTTTACATTTTGTTGAAGACTGCTGGTATGGGTTCTGTCCATGTAATGTCATAGGCATTACACATATAATCACAAGATAAATTGGTTGTGACATCCAGAATATACTTTCTGGTGTTTTGGTAAGTACACCAAGTACCCTCTCTATCTTATATTCAAGAGTGTACCAGATACTGCAATCCTGTGGTTTCCAATTACAAGAGAAGAGAGGGGATGAATATGTGAATGGTCAGAAGAGAATGGTATGCAAGAGGAGAAGAAATCCCTTTTCTCAAATGTAAAGTGAACAAGATGAAGATTTTGAAAATCAAAAATAGGCAAAGGGAGTCTCTAGGGATTTTAATGAGAATAACCAGTGGTATGCTGGTATATTTGTTTCTTGAAAATAAGTTTCGATATGATGAACAAGAATGGGATTAAGTATTAACGCCTTCCTCTAGTACTATGGACTAACCATTATTTATATACAATTTTAAAAAAAACTTTTACCACCTGGATTTTCATTTAGTTGGT